>NC_060278.1:11219621-11365995 GCF_021613505.1 Equus quagga
TAAATAGCTCAATTTTCATATTGCTCTTTCCTAGCAAGATGCAGAAATTACAATTTCTGAAAGACCCTGCCAATTATTTTGGTAGTATATACATGGACATCTTGATTGTGAGATGCAAACCAATTTTGAAAACACTCAAATGTGAGAAAATGTCTGCTGTAGAATTGAGATCAAAAAGTGTATGATACAGAACAAATGTGGACACTGCTTTTGTTGAAGCTTAACTGCCATTCACTAGGAATTCCAACCATTTTCCACTTTGAATATTTAGATAACAACTATGTAAGATGACACAGAAGCAGACCTTACAGAGGTCTGATGTTTTTCTGTATTTATTTTTAAAGATTCAGGGGTTGATTTTAAAATCCCTTATTTCAGTGTGTCCATATTTTTTTCTTTATAACTGGTGCAGACTTCATGGTGGTTAGCTATGGAAAAAAAAACTGTATGAATAATCAGCAGTAAATGAAAGGTTTTTGTGTTTTAAAATTTATTTTATTTTTTTGGCATAGCAATATTTAAAAAGAAAATAAACGCTCACATTCCTTTTCTTGGCTCACAAAGCCCTACCTGATTTGGCCTCTGCATAACCACCTCATCTTGTACTGTTTTCCTCCGACTTGCCAGCCGCACTGGTCTTCTTTTCGAAGCTCTATCATGCGAAGTGTATTAGTGCCTTAGAGGCTTGTACACACTGTTCTTTGCTCCACTCTTTGCACAGCTGACTTCTTCTCGTTATTCAGACCTCAGCTTACAGGTCGTCTCCTCCAATATAGAGGCCTGCTGAGATCTCTCCATTTAAAGTGGCCACTCGGGGGCTATTGCCGCACCATGTTTTAATTTTCCACGTGGAAGGGAAGAAAACAGACTGAGGAGCCACATCACCTGTGTTCAAGTTCCTTACTACTGGTACGGGCCCTTGAGCTGCAAGGACCTCAATTTCCTCATTTGTAAAATGCAGATAGTAACAGTATCTACCTCATAGCATTATTGGGAGCATGACACATAGTAAGCACTATATAGCATGTGTGTGCATAATTCATTGTTCACTGACTATTTTTCACATCTGAAGGCTCTACGTTCCATTAGAACAAGGACCTTTTTATGTCTTATCAATACTCTATCCCCAGAGCCTAGAATAATGCCTGGCATGGACCAGATACTCAATAACTACTATTAAATGATGACTATACGTATTTATGTAAATAAATAGATGAACAAACAGACCAGTAAATACATGGTCATTAACAAAGAGAAAGTTCTATCATGCTACTAAAAACTAAAATTTTAACATTGCAACTTCTGGGAAGCTACTTTCTCAGCTGGTTTGAAAGGCAATCTTTTCAACTAGAATGTGGTGTTTGCTTCAAAAATGAAGAGCTGGAAAACACATAGATCTGGATCACGGCCCTTCCAAGACTAACCTGCTCTCAGGGGACCCCGTGCCGCACGGCAGGAGCTTCCAGATGTGGCTTGCTTGAGAAACACAAAAGCACAGTGTCTCAAAGAGGTTCTGAACCGCTTGAGGATTATGCAGAAGTCAGCTCAGCCTGCAGAGGTCAACAGCGTAACTGTGTTTTCTTTGAAGTTATGCTTTTAAACAGAGAGCAAGCTACACGCGTCAGGAACTCATGTTGACTGGTTTGCTGTGGGCTAGTTGCTGCCTCTGACCTAAAGTTTAACAGCACCAGTCCTCACTGATTGGATTATGCAGGTTTTCGGTTAATTTTTTTAAAATCATTTAGTGATTATCATAATACTTATTTTCATACATGAGTTCCCCGTCTTATGTTCAATGTGACATTTGGTTTATCACACAACAGTTTCAGAGCTAAGCCTGAAAAAGAACTTCGCCATCTCTGGAGGCCAGAACAGCACATCTGTTTATACCTGCAACTGTGCTACAGAACCCACGACACCACAAACAGGTGACATTCAGGGGACATAAAGCAAGAAAACAGTCAGAAGCATTTATTCTGGGAAAGAACAGAGGTTTATGAATCCAATCTCGAATATATTTGCCCAAAAGCCTAATGCATAATCATTTTATCTTCCTTAAGGTTTTACTTTCATGAGCTCACATCCTCACTGCAGATCACATCTGAGCATCCCCCGCGTGATCCCACCCTTCTTTTATAGTAAAACAAAATTTGATTTTGATGCCTCAAAATTCTATCTTAAATTTATTGGAAGTTTTATGTAACACTAATTCTCATGTTATTTCCATGTTATACTTCATATAGAATAATGACCAGTAATATTGCAAGAAGAGAACCTTGACTTGCAGATAACATTTACCTACACACTCACACACACACACACAAACACACACTCCTTTCTTGTGACTTGCTAGGGAAAGCCATATGAGAGAAAATGGTACTCTACCTAGAGCAGAAATACATCTGTAGTACAAATTTTCAAGCAGTTAAAACAAATAGGGTAGATTCCTTTCTCAAATAACTTCCACTAAACAGAGAGGGAGAGAGACAGGGATTGAAGGAAGGCGAGGAGGAAGGAGCAAGGAAAGGAGGAAGGGAGACAGGCAGGTAAGAATTTTCCAGGTACTTCGATATAGGGCATTGCCTATGCGCCTCTTCATAGGCATGGTATTCACATGAGATGAGTATTGACCTCATTTCGAAGATGAGAAGCTCAGAGATTGGACCTCTCTTCACTTCTGATGCTTCCTTCTATTTGCAGTGAGCCTTGTTTCCTGCCCCGGGGTCTCCCCAACCCCGCACCCTCCCCTGTCCCCTGCTACCTGCCCTGGGGAGATGTGATGCACTCTCACTGAGGAGCCTGGAGGAGATACCCAGCAGAACAGAATTGCCTCTTCTGCCTTCTCTTTCCCGAGGACTGATGTCCCTGAGCACAGTTTTCTTTCTTTCTTTTTTTTTAAAGTGTAATTGACATACAATGTCCTATTGGTTTCAGATGTACATCATAGTAATTTGTTATTTATATACATTACAAAATGATCACTACAAGTCTAGTTACCATCTGTCACCATACAAAGTTATTACAATGTCATTGACTATATTTACTATGCTGTGTATTACATCCCCATGACTTATTTGTTTTATAACTGGAAGTTTGTACCTCTTAATCCCCTTCACCAATTTCGCATGCCTCCCAACACCTTCCCCCTCTGGGAACCACCAATTTGTTTCCTGTATCTATGAGTCTGCTTCTGTTTTGTTTTGTTTGTTCGTTTGTTTTGTTTTTTAGATTCCACATATAAGCGAAACTATATGGCTCAGTTTTTACCCTACTTCTCCAGGAGCCGGCTCTGCCCTGGTGGGAGGGGTTCTACCTGAGCCTTGCACCACTGTGATGGGGTGTGGGTGAGTAGACACATCCTGAGATTCCATCAGAAAGTCTACTAGCCTGAGATATAATCCAAATTCCTTCTGTATCATCTTTACCCAGAACATAGGTGTGGTTTTGATACCCATCCACTTTCTACTTTGTTTCAATTTTCAATTGACCAAAACTCAGTCAGGAAAGAGGCATGCTATTTTATCAGATCTCCGTGAATCCCAAACCCCAAGCTTAGGGATAGTCAGTAACTTATCTAAGGTCACACAGCTAGAAAGAGACAGGGATCAGAAATTAACCCAGCCTGTCTACACTTGCCCAGGGTTCCTTCCACTTTTTCACTCCAGGACTACATAAGGACAGCATCTCAATCACAGATGGCAAATTCTGGAAGATGATTAAGGATTCATGAGAAACCAAGGTTTGTTCCTAGGAAACATGAAACACAGCATCAAAGCTAGTTAAACTGCAATTCACTCAAGAAATTCTTTCAAAACTTAGGAAATTATTAAGTAAACTGGAACAGGCTAGAGATAGTCTGAAGATATGGATCCTGCAAAATGTAGGATGGAGGAGGGGTGGGAGACGAGAGGAGGACTTGGCATGAATCTTCCCTTAATCAGTCTATAATTTATTGCGTGTCTGTCCACTGGAGAGAAGCTCTAGCAGTTTTGTTCTCAGTGCCTCCCTAGGGCCTAGCTCAGGTGTGGCTCTGGCTTAATAAATCCTTGTTCAATGGGTGTACGCCTATGTGTCCTGGAGGAGAAGGGGGGAAGTGAGCAATTACCATCCTTTATAAATTGTTTCCTCCTCTTTCATCTCCTTCTTCTTGATCCTCTGCCCCTTCTCCCCTCTTTCTCTTCTTCCTTCTTCTATGTTTCTAAGTAATTTTAATATTTTGGCACCAAAGCTTAGGATATTTCACCTCAAAGACATTTTCAGGTCAGGATAGTGGGAAAAACATGTCAAGTTTCTAGATCTCTCAGGATAATGCTATTTTGCCTCGCAAATTAAAAAGAGATTTTTTTTCTCTAAGTCAGTCTATTTTTGAAAATGTTTAAATTGAACGCATATTCCTAAATTCTTTGTTATCTATTTTTTCCGTAACAATGAACTCTATACCCTCATTAGCAGCATTTGCAGATTGCAATAATATTCTCCCCCTTCCCGCATTCAGACCCAATAACAGAGTCATAATGAAGACTGAGCCCAGCCCTATTACTGAGGCACTGTGCACCTAATTCATCCACAGCATTTCTCTTTTCATTACAGATTATTCACAGGCTTATAAATATCATGGAGTAGGAGAAAATTCCCTGGAGAGATTTGGAGTCAGGAAGCAAAGATGTGGTCCCAGCTTGCTATGGCCTTGCTGTGTGACTTTGGCCTCGTTCTTGAAGTTCTTTATGTCTAAATCCTTTCATCCACAATATGGGAGGATGCATAACATGACCTTTAAGGTCACTTTCCTTCTAAAATACTCTGATTCTACCACTCTTCACTATTCTCATTTTGTCACAAAATTTGTATAATCTTTATATCTTCCTCTGACAATTTACAAGTATTAATCTTACATTTTCTTCTTTAGGCAGAGCATAAGTACACCTTATGCTCATGATTAGAACCTTCCATTTGTTCTTTGGTCATTCTGGTAATTATAATTTCCTTTGGTCAGTCTCTAAGATTTTCAGCTTTCCTCTAATCACTTGAAAACGTACTTAAAGGCATGTATATTGGTTTCCTATTGCTGCTGTAACAAATTACCACAAACTTAGTGGCTTAAAACAACAAAAATTTATTCTCTTACAGTTGTGGAGGTCAGAAGTTGGAATCAGTTTCACGGGGCTAAAGTCAAGGTATCAGTAGGGCCTGTCTCTTCTGGAAGCTCTGGGAGGAGAACTGTTCCTGTGCCTTTTCTAGCATTTAATGGTCACCGGTACCCTTCGACTTACAACCTCTTCCTCCATCTTCAAAGCACATGATTCCATCTTGCTTCCATCATCAAATCCTCTGTATAGTCAGATCTTCCTCTGCCTCCCTCTTATAGGACCTTTGAAAGTACATTTTGGGCCCACTTGCATAATCCAGGATAATCTCCCCATCTCAAAATCCCCAATTTAAACACAGCTGGAAAGTCCCTTTTGCCATATAAAGTAACATTCACAGGTTCCAGGATTAGGACATAGACATCTTTAGGGGCCATTATTCAGCCGACTGCAGCATGCTTTTCTCATCATTCTGAGCACAGAATTCTTATTTTAAAAAGTCTTACTTGGTTTACTTTATAATCTGCATCAAAACTGTTTTTTACTGTATTCTTTAAAGTACTATGTTACCCTTTCTGCATGATCTCAATGTCTATGTACCCCCCAAATTCATATGTTGAAATCCTACCCCTCCAGGGGATGGTATTAGGAGATGGGCCCTTGGGAGGTGATTAGGCCATGAGGGCAGAGCCTTCATAAATAGGATTAGTGCCCTGATAAAACAGGTTTGAGAAATGTCCCTTGCCCCTTCTGCCATGGGAAGATACAACAGGAAGTAAGCACTCTGAAACCTGGATGGAGGCTCTCAGAACTGTAAGCGAGAAATTTGTGCTCTTTATAAGCCACCTACTTTACATTTTTGTTATAACAGCCTGGACGGACTCCCTTCTTTCTTGTAACTTGTGCCCTTATTTCTGGCTAAGTTTTCCTTTACTTTGTCCCACACAGGCATATTCCTTAGTAACATTCTCTATCACTAAAATAAGCCCATTATACTCTTTAATATCCATTGAACTCTGACGTTCTCATCTCTTGAGTCAAGGATACACGTAGTCACAACCCAGTAAATAACAATGTTTTGCAAATAATCAGTTAGGAATCATGCTATGAACCAAGTACATCGGCACTTGTTCTGAAAAGGCCATTGGCACTTCTCTGTAAGACTCTCCCTTCTCTGTGAAGGAGAATCTGCTCATCCTGGAACATCTTCCCAGAAGAAAATCACTGGACTGTGCAAAGTATATGCTAAGCACCCATCTCAAAACATCACACATTTTAAACAGGGGCTATTGAAACTACTGGTAGCTAGATTCTGATTTCCCCGGGCAAAGTTTAAAAGATATTCTTGCCCCGTACAAGAAATATCTGTATAACAGCAGATATATCAACCATGAGAGAAGGAAATGAGAACAATGTGCTTGAATCTCAAACTAAATCTTTCAAGCAGATGGAGTCAGGAAAAACCAAAGTGCTCTCCCTGATGGAATCTGCTCACTGGATCAGAAAATAGGACCACAAGGAGCCAGCAGTTGTCTGTTTTGGGCTCCAGCTGCAGTGGGAGTATTCTGTCTCTCTGACCCAATTCTGTAGAGAAATCATTTGTTTCCTGTTGGGTACAGGAATCCCAACATATGCACTTCACCAGCGATAAATGTGCCAGTTGTTGAAATGGTCCTATATAAAGAAGAAACAATGCTTTGTCTTTAAAATGGAAACAAATTAATATAAACTAAAACTGGATTCACATAATTAGAACTTCCATTAGCACTATCAGTAGCCTGGGCCATCTTGAGGTAGAGAAGTCCCATCACTGACTATGCCAAAAAAACAGCCAAATAACTATCTCTCGGAATGTGTCAAAGGGGAATTCAAGCAACAAATGGAGAAGATAATTAGACTTAATGTCCTTGAAGTTTCTTGCAAACTCGATGGTTAATCACTCTAAGGCCAAGTCTAAAGTGTCCTGATAACTCTTCTTAATTTTCAACATGACAGACCTTAGAGAGACCAATGTATTCCGTGGCTATGCAAAAAGCTCAAGGTGCCTTCAAAACAAAGCTTCATCAATCTAGAAATGGAGTAGACTTTAATCAACCCAGCCAGTCAGAGATATTCCCAAGGGAGAGGCTAGGCTGGAATGGAATAAGTAGAGACTAAAAGAGAAAGCGTCCAACTGTCACCTCTGAATGAGCATCCCCAGGGATGGTCCCAAAGGAGATTCTGGAAAAGAACATATAGGCCCTCTTCCTCTCACCTGAGTCGTCCCTAAAATGCATTGGGGCAAAAAAGGTCCAAGAGTTACTGTGTTGGTGGAAGCACTGGAATGAAGCTGGGCCAATGCCGAGGACCTTCCTGTCCATGAGTTGCTGCATGTGGAGCGCAGGGTTGACGACCTTCATGTCCATGTGGCAAGGCTTCTTTGAGGTCACCTTATTTGGAGTCTTGGAGGATTGATCCTTGGGTTGGTCTTTCTTGGAAGCCCTTTCATTCTAGATGTGTCCCATAAAACTCTGCTTCTGAGAGGGCAGCAAGCACTAGATTGTGCTCTGCCATGGAGAAGCCACATAGGAACTAAGTGCTCAAGGGAAAGGAGGCATGGGGCAGGATTTTGAGGTCTTCTCTATCTTGTTACAGAGACTCCTCTAGATTTAGGTCAGTTCTCTTTGGCCAGCTCCAGCAGAATGGAATTGAGATGAAAGTTTTGGGTTAATAAACATTGTCATTTGCTCCCAGAGCCTAGAACAGTACTTGATCACTTAGTAAATGTGAGTAAATATTTGTTGAATGAATGAGGGAAGCTGCATAGCCATAGCCTATTAGAGATTTAGTGGAGAGAGGTTGTAGCCAAGGTAAGTGGATAAATGTTTCAAAGACTGTGACTCTAGCTTCAAACATACATGGCTAACACTTGACATTTGGCACCTTCCTGGTTAGACACTCCGGGATTGCTATTCAATGAGATAAATCTTCACTCAGATAGTCCCAAACCAACGACAATAAACACTGAATGACGGAGTCGGGGTGGAGGTGGGGAAATCATTTCGACAGTCATGGGTTGCGTAACGAAGTTTCAGTCAATGATGGTGTACACAACAGTGGTCCCGTAAGACAGTACCATAGAGCCTAGATGTGTGGCAGGCTATACCATCTAGGTTTGTGTAAATATACTCTATGATGTTCACACAGTGATGAAATCACCTAATGACTCATTTCTCAGAACAGATCCCTGTCGTTAAGTGATGCACGACTGTATTTCTCTCAACATCACAAGCTGATGTTGAGTCATTTGCATCAGTTTCTGATGCTACACGGCCCTGCCCCCTTATTCCTCAGACGCCTGCTTTCAACCCCCATGTGCTTAAGACCTGTATGGGTGGCTTCTAATCAGGCTCGGGGATACCCAGCTCTGGCTCCGTAATAGCCTCACTGGCGAAAAAGCTATCCTGACATGTGCTCTTAGCCAACTAGCTCTGAGAGCTTTTTTTTTTGGTCCTGTTATTGCCATGGACTGCACATTCTTCTTTAAATTCTTAAAGAACAAAAAACTGCCCCTATACATGGGACACAAAATTATTCATGTTCTACTCAGTGCTGGGAGCACTCTGAACTTCTCTGTTTCTGTCCTGAGCAGGATTGGTGGTAGTCCGACGTTGACAGCAGGTCTGCAATCAAGCAAGGGCTCTTATAGTTGCCTTCCTGCTGAAGCAACCATGGGAATAGCGACATTCCCAAGGGATCTCAGCCATGACCCAGCGCTGGAGCAGCCCTCAGCCAAAGGTTATCATGGCTAAAAACAGCTTCCCAAAAGGACTGGCCAAGGGTCAGTTATGTTACATTATCATGACAAGATCCATTTGTGACTGCTTGTTTTTCCATTCACTTTTCACATGGATGAGATGAACCAATTTCTCATTAGCCTCTTGGGTTTTTTCTCTTTAAGAATTGTGGAATAGAAAACGTGTTACTTCTCAATTGAAAAAATAAGTCCTATCAAAAATATTTAAGTTAAAACTGTGCTAGGGACTGGCCCTGTGGCCGAGTGGTTAAGCTCGGGCGCTCCGCTGCAGGCAGCCCAGTGTTTCGTTGGTTCGAATCCTGGGTGCGGACATGGCACTGCTCATCAAGCCATACTGAGGCAGTGTCCCACATGCCACAACTAGAAGGACCCACACACAACAAAGAATATACAGCTATGTACTGGGGGGCTTTGGGGAGAAAAAGGAAAAAAAATAAAATCTTTAAAAAAAAAAACTATGCTAGCTCACTCTATATACACATACATCTTTACAGACATACACAATACATACCACCCTAAAAACAGAGTAGTCAATTGATGGAACCTCAGCAAAGGCAAGATGGAGTCACTGGCCCTTCCTAAGCTTTAGGCAACGGAATCCATTTCCTCATCCTCTCTTGCTGATCACACCTGGGATGAGCTGTGGCAGCAGGAACCAGATATCATTTGTCACTACAGCTGTGTGGACAGTTGGAGAGAGCCCTGTGTTACCTACTTGGAACTCTCTTGCTAGTTCCTTTTCATTGACCTTTCATATTGCCTGTGACAGACAAGCTCTGGGAATAACATCTCCCAGCTAAAACTCAAGCCACTTTCCACTTACACAGCCCGAGTCCTTGGCTCCAGGTCTCTGATCTGTTACTTAATCTTGCTGCCTCTCTCTCTCTGTGGCTCCCAAACACACCTGTTCCCTGCCCCCACCCCACGGCAGTCCCGAAATCTCCACTTCCCACTTCTAGTGCCCTCTTTTGACCAGATGTAGGCTGACAAGTTCTCACAGGACAAGCACTCTGAGTTTCACAACGAGAAATAAAGATCTGAGTATTCCCCTTTCCTGGAAGCTCTACTGCCCTGGCTACTGGCTGGACTGAAATCCTAGTGGTTTCTTTTTGGTGAGTAACAGTGGTTTTGGAAACTGCAATGCAGCAAGACTTCCATTCTTCATATTGAATCAATTTAGAGTCTCTATGCAATGCTGTCTTTATCTGAATTTTTCTCCACTTGCTTAACTTGGCCATGATAGCCACCACGGTGTCATTAACACACTAAAATGAACTGCAAGTATGACCTAAAATGTGAAAGCGTTAAAACTTGAGGGCCCAACTTGTATGCATATATTCTATTCTATAAGAAGAGACAGAAAAGAAATATTAAGTCAAACATTTCCAATTCCAGTTTACCAGGATATGGTTCTAAGCTACATGGCTACCTCTAAGCTAGAAGTTACCACATCTAGCAACCTTTGCAAGGAAACACTTTTATATGGAGCTTTTGAAAGGTATGATGTGTTTGTTTTAATCTAGCTCCAAAGCATTAAATAAACAAGTAAGTGATTGCAATACAATGCGATAATGCTGCCTCTAGCTGAAGCACATATGAAGAGGTGTGAGTGCTCAGTGAAGGAAGTGACCAACATTGCCTAGTGGGATGTGGTTAAGTTGAGAGGAGGGACTATCTGAGCCTGTTGGGTTGGAACTGCTCAGAGCCAAAGAGGGAAGCAAAGGATGAATAAGCATTAATTTAACTTCCCTCAAACCCACAGCTTATATGAAGCTTCATAGGCAGTCTGTCAGTTACTATCACTCTAGACAATTGAAAGTCCAGCTCACTCTCATTAGACATCAATCAATCTATAAAGTTACTTTAAGTGAGCTTTTTCATTAGGATAAAGCAAGCAGACAATAGTAACTGGACTGCGGTATACGCAACCAGAGGCTAAATGTTGTTAAGTGACAGAATAAAATATTGATAACCAGCATACAATAAAATGCCTAAAACCCATTAATGGCACTCAAATATTCTTCTACATTGCTTTAGGCATTCTTTCTGTTCCATTATACACTGTGGCTTTTAAAAGAATTTTCACTCCCTAAAATTCCATTTCCTTCCTCCCTCAAATTAGCCAATGAAGGAACTTTCTCCCTCACAGAGAAAGCAAATGCCATCAAGGAGATGGCCCTGAACTTCCCACCATCATAGCTACAAATGTTCTTCTCTCTCTGCCCAATCCTTCCTCCTAGGCCTGGTCATTGGCCCTGCCTTCCTACCAATCTTGCTCCTTTTTCTCTTCTTGGTCTCTCATTCCATCTCTAGCAGCAGGTTCCCAACAGCTTATTTTAAAATAAATCTTTTCTTTTAGAATAATCTTAGATCTCCAGGAAAGTTGCAAAAATAGTACAGAGAGTTCCCATATGCCCTTCACGCAGCTTCCCCTAATGTTAACATCTTACGTTACCGTGGTCCATTTGCCAAAATTAAGGAACCAACATTGATATATTATTACTAACTAAACTCTAGACTTTATTTGAATTTCGCCAGTTGTGCTCTCATCTCCTTTTTGTCTGTTCCTAATAGCATTTAGCATAGCCAGGTCTCCACAATATTCTAAACAAACAATAAAAGCCTCTGCCCCAAATCCATGACTTCCTTCAGTTCCCGCCCTCACAGATACTGTTTACAGCTCAGCCCACTGCAATCACTAAATGACTTTGCCCACGTTGCTGATGACCCACCTGTTTCTAAATCCAAGGACAACTTCTTTTTTCTTAGCTATACGACTTCTCTGCCACATTGGCCACTTCCCCTAGTTTCCATGCAATTTCGCTTTCCTAATTTTCATCCTCCCTTCCAGATATTTTTTTCCTCCTCCTTCCTTCCCTCTCTTCCCTCCTCTTCTCCCCTGCTCTTTTCTCTGTGAGGTTCTCGGCTCTCCCTTCAGTGTTGGTCATCTTAGGTCTGATCTATAATTTCTTTTCTTCTCACTCAAGACATTCTTGCTGAGAGATCTTACTCAATTCTTCCATTAATAAATAGATCATACGACTCAAAATTACATCTACACCCCAAGCCCCCCTTGAGCATCAAAGAAGCAGAGCATATCTACAAAAGCCCCCAGCCTGCCCCCCAGGCAGCTCAAGCCCAGCTCTGCTGCCTCCTCTCCCTGCTCCATTCCTGGGGCCCAGCCCACTGTCTCCCACCTTGAGAGCATTCTACCATGTCCTATCCTGCTCTTGGGTTGGGAGTTTAGATTGTACCTAAGTTCGATACAGAGTGATTGTCACATATAACAAAACAGGCAGTTCACCAGGAAATTATTTCCTCCTTGTTTGAATGGATTTCACAGAAATGGAGAACCATCCTGGACCTAAGCACAGAAGGTGGCACAGGTCTTCACACTGTCCCTGAGCCTGGGCTGGGGTGACATAAAGGTGAGGGAGCATAACTTACTATGACATCTGATTATGCCCACAGAGCCATGATGGCTGAGTAAGAGCTGACATCAGTATTTTGTTCCGAAGATAGAGGGAAAAGCTGGAAATGTGTGCACTGGTGACTGGCCTCTCATGTGTCTTCATCACACCCTCGTGCAAGCCCACTTTGTAAGTTGCATTCTGCCTGTAAGAAGGAGTTTTCTTTCATTTGGAAGGGTCTTTCCTGCCTGGAAGCTGGCCAAGGCCCACCCATCCTTCAATCTTGGCCTAAGCGTCCTCTTCCTAGGGCAGTCTTACCTGAGCCCTCGGACTACGTTGGGTCCCCTCTCCTAACTTAGCACTCCTGGGTTAGCATTGTGTCCCAGCCCTCTGCTGGCAGAGAGAATCCATCTGTGTTAACTGCAGCATCCCCAGCACCTAGGAAGTGCCTGGTTCCCAGGAGGTTGCAATGAATGTTGGTTAAGTGAAGGGCTGAATAGTGACTGCAGATTGACCAGCCACACCTGGCGTGTGTGAGGATAATAGATCAAAGCAGCAGGAAGCAGTTACCTGCTACCCCCAACCCCTCAAAGATGGTTCTCCATTTGACTATCTGCTTCCCCAGTATGTAAAGGCAGAACTAGAAAAGGGATGGGAGAAGTCCTATTTTTATTAGTCTATTTGAAGAATCTGGCTGAGGTGTCTCTCTTGGAGTGTATGCCAGGCAGGAGTGCCAACACCATTTTGGAAGCAGGAGTTTCCCTGGCAGCCTGCCTCATGCTCCACCTTCCCAAACTTTCCAGTGGCCTCTGGGTACCCACCTCACTTATCTCTTCATTCCAGCTTCTGGTCCTCTAATTAAATACATCTTCCTACTCTCCTCCCTGCCACCCCCACCATGTTCATCCAAAAATCCCTCCAGACCCCCAAGTAAGTTCTAAGACAAGTTGTGGGGACTGGGGTAATACTGGAGGAGGGGAACACCTCCTTTTCCTTTTTTTAGGAACAGAAAAGCACTGGGTAAGAAACCAGGATTATGGGGCTCCATTAGTCTTCCTGCCAGTATCAGCTCATGTACTAGAGAGGATGTCTGTTCTTTGGGCCTGATTCAGGATGACAACTCCTTTATCTGCCTGCAGTTAAGGAGGCTAATGCAGAGCCTTCGGGGGAGATCTTCTCAGTAAAAGGAAGGTCTCCATTAAGACTCTGGCTGGCTGTCACAAGTCATTGTGAACTCATAGGCTGTCTTAGGAAAGGACAGTTACCAGGGGTGACCTTTGCTCCTAAGGACAAATGAATGAAAATCACATCGCTTTGGTTCTTTCCTACTGGCCATGCTATGTTGCACGCTATACAGACAACTCTGGAGAGAAAGTGATGTTCTAAGGAAAACACCAGTGACGGCCTTGCTGAAGAGCGCCGAGAATGTCACTGTATTTACAAAGGACCATGAAGTGGCGCTAAGATGGGTGGGGTGCCCAATCTCTTGCACCCAGTACTTAAATGCCTGCTCTGTATTTCTGCTGCTCTTACTCTGCTTCTCAAATTCTGTCCAGTGGGGCGTGTATTCCATTCTTCCAATCACATTGACAGGCAAGTGACTTCTTTATTTTATTACACACTGTCCTGGATCTTACCCGAGATCCTCTGGACAGTTCACCTGGTGCTGTCAGATCCTCTCTAATAGACTACCTTAAGTGCTCATTTAAATCTGGGTGTAGAAAGGTGGACAACAGCTCCCCAAAGCTCAGAACCTGAGGCCTAATCCACCGGGAGTCATCACCTCCATGTCAATTTAGGTCAACGTGTTGCCTCCCTCAAGCGTATTTACACTTAAAGCTCTCCTCAAAACTGAGGTATGAGGGGGCCTTACTTTTTGTTAATGGAACCTACAGCATCGATAAGCAGGTAAATGGAGGAGGAAGCATGTCAAGGAAGCATACCACCCAGGAGCAGGTAAGTGGCTGCCCCCTAGGATGATGCGAGAGGCGAAGTGGAGGGTTTCCTTTGTGCCCATCCTCATTGTTCATCCTTACCTGGAGCAGTCCATGCTATCACAACTCAACTTACAGCTGCATAGAGCTTGGCGCTTATTGACAAGGACGTCTCATTCCAACCCCTGACCGAGTGCAAAGCGCTGCTCTACATCGAAGTCAGAGCTGAAGGCATTGCACAGCCTCTGCTGTCTGAACTGGATGATCATTCATGTCAGGCCTAGACAGGCACCCTTATCAGGGAAGACAAGACTACCTCCATCAAATGCCTTGCTAAAACTCCGGGTGATGTCAGTCCAGTTTTGCCATAAACACAATAAATAAAATTTCCTTCTCAAATCTATCATTTGCTTATTTTTAATTTGGGAGTTGGGTGGGGAAGAGAATGGTTGGTCAGAGAAACAAAACTTCTAAACACACAGGCACACACAAATACATTTAAAAAGCCTTTGTTTATAGCATCTGTTCTTATGTGTGATTGCAAAATGAAAAGAGTGAATCGTTTGCATTTCAATGGTAGAAACTAGAAAGCTGTCAATGATTAAAACAGTTCTAATTTGAAGTACCCACTGGGCATGTGTGGAGAACTGAGGCTGTTTTGGGTGTCTTCTTACCATTTCAAAGTGATAAAGGGCCCAGAGGCAGGCAGATAATAAGGTCAGCCCTAGAACCTTGTAGACAGTTACAAAGCCATGGAAATACCTCTGAACTTGGAGCCAGATGATTGAATCCTGGCTTTTCACTTATCAGACATGTGACCTTGGGCTGGTTGCTTCTCCTTTCAATATCCTCACCTTTGAAGTCGGGATACTGATGCCTACATCACAGGATACTTGTATGGATGAAATGAAATAATATGTGGAAGTACTTGACAGCACCTTGCACATTGTAGATATTCTTTAAGTGTTGGTGGAATCTAAATTGTGTTGGGGACCAGGGATGGCCATCCATATGCCTGAAATTACAGGTTACATATAACAAGTAATTTCCCATCCGCCAACCCCAAACCCTGCTCTTTGGCTGTAAATCCCCACTTTTCCTCACCGTATTCAGAGTTGAGCACAATCTCTGTCCCTTACTGCAAAACCCCATTGTAGTAGTCCTCCTTGAATAAAGTCTTCTTTAGCATCTTTAAACAGTTTTATAAATAAATTTTTCTTTAGCATATACATTCCAGACTCCAATCCTGCGTAGCACATATCCATCGATCCTTGGAGGAGTCTTGAAGATCACCATGTACAACACCATGCTGGTGGACCCATCAGGTTGGAGCATCTTGCTGGTAAAGACTGGACCAGGGGTTTGATTTCTCTCTTGGCCAGTCTCCTTTATGCTGCTTGGGGCCAGACATCACCACCACGGACCAGCTCTCAGACCTGTGGCTGTTCATAGCAGAGGGACCAGCTTACACCTAATGTCCTACTGAAATAAACAGCTTCAGGCTATCTTTATCTTCCTTGTCATTTATCACACCTCAAGTTTCATTACCGAGAACTGAATTTTCTTCCTTAGAGTATTTCATTTCCCTTTACTTAACCTTGAGGCTTGTTCTCAGGGGAGGTCTCCCCTAGCTTATGGCACATCACTTTTCTTCCACTGGTGAAGACGGTAACATCAGAGGTGCCACTGGACCCATTGCCCACAATCTAATTGAGGCCATGTGGAGATTTCCCTGGGAGTCTGCCTATTCTTTTCTTCCTATCTAGAAATTCCCACTTTCCCCTGCTTCTTCAGAAGGCATTTTCACCTAAAGTACTGAAATAGTTTGTCCACTTTTTCCTTAGCTTTTCATTCCTACATAACTTCTATTTTCTAACCAATTTCCTGTCCCTTCTTCCCTTTCCCTAAATCATGTTTTTGCTCAATTTCCTTTTTTGAAAAAAAACTTGATGGACCCTTTAAAATTTTAAAGCACATTCTTCACTTTCAGTTATTTCCTCTGAGAGGTTATTGGTTTCCCCAAACTCCATCATCCTCATCGGTGAGTTCCTCAGCCTCACCTATGAATCCAGGAGGTCCTGTTCATCTTTGTGTGCTGGGCTCACAGGGTACCACCTGACACACATTAGGTGGCCAGAGGTTCATGAAACAAGCTCTTCAGTGAAGTTGCATTTGGGGAAAGAGTTGGGCTGGTGAGAGTACCTGACAAGCTGCCCTATGTGTGTCTCACAGCCTTGGGAGGAAGATGCAGGTATGAGGTTGAAGATGGAGCAGGGACACAGAATAAGGGTCATTCAGGAGCTTTGACTTTATCTTTCTGAATATGGAGACATTGAAAAAGTTGACACTGAAAAGACTGGATATCTCCCAGTGGAGAAGTCCGGCTGGCCCACAAGCTCAGCTGAGAAGTCAGGGCTGGGTTGGAGAACTAGCGGTAATAGAAACCATGTTGCAAAAGAGGTCACCCAGGGAGGGTATTCAGAGACAGAAGACAGTTGAGGGTCACACATGGCACAGCAACACCTAAGGGGTTTTCCAAGGAAAAGAGTCAGTGAAGGAGCAGAGATAGAGCAGTCAGAGAGGGGGAAAGAAAATGAGGTGAGAGTGAGGCCACCAGCCTCAGGGAAGAATGGGCACCAGTTCCGAAGGGGAAAGTGTTAGCCTTGGAATTGGAGGAAGTATAGCTGAGAGGGTGAAATCCAAATCTTGGAAAACTTTTGAAACAAAACAACACACCGATAGCTTCTTAAATCTGAATTCCTTAGCAGCAGACAACCCCTATGCCACCAGGACCCTGCCCACCGTCTCTGTCTTGGCCCCAGCCACACAGGCTCTCTGAACGAAGCTTGGCCCCCTGCCTTCTGTTTTTGCTTCAGCTCTTCCCTCCTCCTGGGATTCTCTTCCTCCAAGGGTTCTCATGGTCTTTTGCTCATGTTTCAAATGTGACTCCTTCCCTGACTACCTGCATTGCTGGCATCACTGACAAGCCCTCCCATTAACCACACGGTGCTCAGCACTCCCCGAATGATCTTCATACACTTGTTGCGGTGCTTCGCCTTTACTCCCAAACGTTAACTCCATGAGAAGAGAGTTATGCCTTGTTCATGGCTGTTTCGCCAGAGCCTAGAAGAGGGGCAGGCGCATAGTTAGCCCTCAATGATAATTTGTTGAAGAAAAGAAGGAAGGAGAAAGAAAGATAAGCCTATTTTTTGAATAACTCAAGCAAAGCAGCAGTCCAATAAAGATCCCTAGGCCATTTGCTTTAACACACATGGGAGAGTGGTGTGCAGTTTTGATGTCAATTATTTATATATAGAAATCCATAAAGGCCTTTAAGCTGGCTGGGACAGCTTCATATACACTGTGTTCTCAATACCTCAGTGTATAAATATTTAAGTCATTGAGGAAGGCTGTTATTTTTCTCATAAACATTCTCTCCGTGATAGAATTTAGCACGTTAAATTGCACATGTGCTCAAACAAGGCGTTTGTATAGTGTAAGGGAACTCAGTCATGGTGGCACCGGACTGGAGGATCATTAATTACAAAGAAGTTGAGCCAAGATGAGGGGATTTCACATCAGCCCTACAGCATGACTTCTGTCTCTTTTCTGACGTCCACGCACCTGTTGGGCTCCAGTAATAAGAACAGCAGTTTTGCTTGGCTTACCCTACGAACTGCTCTCATATGTTCCAGAATACCTCATGGCAATTATGAAGCTCAATGCATGCTGGGGATTCAGTCCTGGAGATGACCAGCTTTCTTAAGCAGTTCACCCAGAACTCTTTTCCTAGATAAAATTTTAGAAGAAATTGCAAATTGGGGAGTTTGTGAAATGTTTTTGGAATTAGGACTACTTTGCATAAATCAAAATAAAAATTGACCCTAATTATCATTTTCCCCCAAACAAAAAACTAAAATCATAAATACCAACCCCAAACCCCAAATATCTTCAAACATAATTTCTTTCTCCACCTCTCATCTGTTTTTTAAATATGCTCCATTTTACATCTGGTTATTCTAAGAAAGCGATGAGTAATGAAGAGATTAGGAACATAACATCATGAGAAAAACCTTGATTATATGCTTGGGGCCTATGTGTTTCTGTGTGTGTACATGTGTACTTCCCTGTCGTGGCAACCTGAGTCTTGGAACTTCAGGGGAATGGTTCACATTTGTTGTTAAGCGTTTCAAAGTTGTTGGGGGATGATAATATTACTACTCTCTGATTAATGAGATAGTCATTAACTCCTCCCCCTTTTCACCAAAGAATGGGCTCTTTCCAGCTCATGGGTACAATCTATACCCTTCTTCCTGCCTGTTATCTGCTCTCACAGGTCTGCAGCAAAGCATTTTGTGGGGCTCCTTCAGAGGCTGTGTGGGGCAATCAAAGGAGGCTCCCTGAGAATCATGGAGTCCTGAGCTGTCCCCAACTCCCTTATCTCGATGACCTTAGGCAAGTGACTGAACCTTTTTGAGGACCTGCTGTCATTACCTATAAAGTGGAAACCATACTAAAGTATGGCCCCTGAAGGAAGGCCAGCTGAACTCCTTTATCTCCAGGCTCATTGGCAGTACTCACGTACACACAGATAAAGACTCACACCCCAAACAGGTGCAGGTCATGCCGTGGGATACACAGAAGGCCAGCTCCTATGTGAGGAGACATGTAGAGCCAAGCTCCAACTACTCCCTCTGTTCAGACCCTCTCAGGAGATTTTCCTCTACCCCACCTAGGAACTTTCTCAACAGCAACATAATAACCAGCCCCTTCCTGAGATCAGGTTCAGATGATAGGCCACATACTGCTACTTTAGGTACCACTACATGCTTGGCAATATGGTGGCTACTCTGCAAAATCCCAAGTCAACGTGAAGCCTGTTTCTATTTATTTATTTATTTTCGTGTGTGTATGTGAGGAAGATTGGCCCTGAGCTACCATCTGGTGCCAATCTTCCTCTTTTTTTGCTTGAGGAAGACGATCCCTGAGCTAACATCCATGCCAGTCTTCCACTACTTTGGGTATGGGATGCCGTCACAGCATGGCTCGATGAGTAGCATGTAGGTGTGCACCTGGGATCCCAACCTACAAACCCTGGGCAGCCAAAGCAGAGCACAAGAACTTAACCATTACACCAGGGGGCTGGCCCCAAAGCCTGTTTCTAAACACTCTCAGCAATAAGCTTTACTCTGTGGTAGATGGAAAGAATAAGGGATTTTGGGGTTCAAGGACCAGGGTCGAATGCTGGCCCAACTCTTACTAGTTGGGTGACTGTGGGCAAGCTATTTAACATTTCTCATTCCTTTTTCTTCCATCTGCAAAACAAGAATTCTAAAATTTTGAGTGTCTAGATAAAAAGAGACTATTAGTTCTTTGAAAGACTAAAGGATAAATAAGATAATGTAGGTGTGATGACATTACTGCTGATCACCAATATTTCATTTTCTCATTTCCTTCTGGGTTACAGGAATGCATCTGCCCATTCCCATGAGGTTAGATGTGGCCACGTGACATGCTTTGGCCAATGAATTTGAGCAAGGGGGACATGGGTCACGTCCAGGTGGAAGCACTCAAGAGTCAGTACATGATTTTTCATCTTCTCTCTTTGCCTGCTGTGATGACTCTGCTAGTGCACATGGATATAGAAGTGCCCCAAGGAAAAGCAGCCTTGACCCAAGCTCTAGAGGGCACTTCACCCTGTGACTGACTTTGCAAGAAGGAGATATAACCTTTGTTGTGTTAAGCCAAGAAAATTTTGAAGATTGCTGTAAATACAGCAAAACTTAGCCTACCTTGACCAATACATATAAGAAATCTTTGCCAAATATTACATGCTGTATAAATGTTAATTATGGTTATTGCAAGTATCTATGAAGATCCTGTTATAAATACCTAACAGAGGACAACATATCTGGACTACTAAGGTAGCTTATTCTCATCATCTCATTCCCATGATCAAATGTCTACAGAGCACCCACTGTGCTTCTGATATTATTCCAGGCAATACATATGCAAAACTTTCTTTCTGGTGTTAAAATATCTTAAGTAGGGGCTGGCCTGGTGGTATAGTGGTTAAGTTTGCATGCTCCACTTCAGACGACCAGGGTTCACAGGTTTGGATCCCAGGTGTGGACCTACGTACTGCTCATCAAGCCATGCTGTGGTGGCATCCCATATGCAGAATGGAGGAGGACTGGCACAGATGTTAGCTTGGCGACAATTTTCCTGGCCAAAAAACCCCAATCTATCTTAAATAAAGCAATTCCATTTATGTTTGGCATACCCTTTGGAAACATTAATGAGGAGTCCTCATAAAAAAAAGTCTTTCACTTTGTGGAACTCTCTAGGTTACCATTGGTCATGAGTAGAGAGAGGCTGAACAAAAATATTTCAGAATATACAAAAAAAATCTCCTTCAACAGCTACACGGTAATGAATTTGCATATTCTAGCACAGGAATTCTAAACTTTATTGGAGAAAATTAGTTTGCTAACTCTTGATAATCTGAAAATACCTGACTGATTTTGTTTGGCATCATTTCTCCTTCATTTAATATAAGAGGAGCACCAAGATACAAAATAAATACACAAAAATTTGTTTCATTTCTATACCCTAATACTAAACTATCAGAAGGAGAAATCAAGAAAACAATCTCATTTACAATTGCATAAAAAAGAGTAAAATACCTAGGAATAAATATAACCAAGAAGGTGAAAGACCTGTACTCTGAAAACTATACAACATTGATGAAAGAAGTTGAAGAAGACATAAATATATAGAAAGACGTTCCACGCTCATGGATCGGAAGACTTAGTATTGTTAAAATATCCATACTACACAAAGCAATCTACAGATTTAGGCAATCGCTATCAAAATTCCAATGGCATTTTCACAGGAATAGAACAAGCAATCCTAAAATTTGTATGGAACCACAGAGACCCTTAATGGCCAAAACAATCTTGAGAAGGCAGAACAAAGCTGGAGGCATCACACTCCCTGATTTCAAAGTATATTACAAAGCTACTGTAATTAAAACAGTATGATATTGGCATAAACACAGACACACATTGATGGAACAGAATAGAGAGCCTGAAAATAAATGTACACATATATGATCAATTAAATTATGACAAAGGAGCCAAGAATATAAAAGGGGAAAGGATAATCTTCAATAAATGGTGTTGGAAAAACTGGACAGTCGCATGTCAAAGAATGAAACTCAACCATTATAGTAGACCATACAAAAATTAACTCAAAATGGATTAAAGACTTGAATGTAAGACCTAAAACCCTAAAACTGCTAGAAAAAGTATAAGCAGTAAGCTCTTTGACATCAGTCTTGGTGATAATTTTTGGATCTGACACCAAAAGCAAGGTCAACAAAAGCAAAAATAAACAAGAGGAACTACATCAAACTAAAAAGATTCTGTATAGCAAAGGAAACCATCAACAAAATGAAAAAGCAATCCATTGAATGGGAGAAAATATTTGCAAATCATATATTTGATAAGAGTTTAATATCCAAAATATATAAAGAACTCATACAACTCAATAGCAAAAAATCAATCTGATTGAAAAATGGGCAGGAGGTGGGCCTGGTTAAGTTTGTACCTTCTGCTTCGGCAGCCAGGGGTTCACCGGTTTGGATCCTGGGTGTGGACCTATGCACCTCTTGGCAAGCCATGCTGTGGCAGGCGTCCCACATATAAAGTAGAGGAAGATGGGCACCGATGTTAGCTCAGGGCCTATCTTCCTCAGCAAAAGAAAGGAGGATTGGCAGAAGATGTTAGCTCAAGGCTAATCTTCCTCAAAAAAATAAAAAACAAAAAATAACAATTAAAAAAAAAAGGGAGCAGAAGATCTGAATAGATATTTTTCCAAAGAAGACATACAGATGGCCAACAGGTACATGAAAAGATGTTCAATGTCACTAATCATCAGGGAAGTGCAAATCAAAACCACAATGAGATATCACCTCACACCTGTTAGAATGGCTATTATCAAAAAGACAAGAAATAACAAGTGTTGGTGAGGATGTGGAAAAAAGGGAACTCTCTTGCACTGTTGGTGGGAATGTAAATTGTTGTAGGCAATATGGAAAACAGTATGGAGTTTCCTCAAAAAACTAAAAATAGAACCACCACATGATCAGCAATTCCGCATCTGGGTATTTATCCAAAGAAAATGAAAACTCTAATTTGAAAAGATATATGTACTCCTATGTTCATTGCAGCATTTTTTACAATAACCAAGATATGGAAGCAACCCAGGTGTCTATTGTTGGATGAATGGTTAAAGAAAATGTAGTATGCAATGGAATGTTATTCAGCCATAGAAAAGAAGGAAATCTTGCCATTTGTGACAATACGGATGGACCTTGAGGGCATTATGCTAAGTGAAACAAGTCAGATAGAGAAAGACAGATACCCCATGATCTCACTTATATGTGGAATCTAAAAAATCCCCAAAATATGCAAGCTCGTAGACACAGAGAATTGATTGAGAGTTACCAGAGGCAGGGAATGGTGGGGTGGGCAAAATGGGTGAAGGTGGTCAAAAGGTACAAAACTCCAGTTATAACATTAATAAGTCTTGGGGATGTAATGTATTGCATGACAACTATAGTCAATAATACTGTATTGCATATTTGAAAGTTGCCAAGAGAGTAGATCTTAAAAGTTCTTATCAAAAGAAAAAAAAATTTCTCAATATGTATGGTGATAGATGTTAAGTAGACTTATTGTACTGATCATTTCCCATATATATAAATATCAATGCATTATTTTGTACACCTGAAACTAATATAATGTTATGTATCATTTACACCTCAATAAAAAAAATATATAAGGGATGCATCATGCACAGTCCCCAAACCCCAGGGCTAGAAAGACTTTTTAGATGTTTTTTCTAATATCCATCAAAGAATCACCCATACCTGAAAGAAAGTAAGTCCATCATGGGCAAACTTTTAAAATAGCAAAAATTGAATTGATTTAATATTATTAATTAATAACAACAACAACAAACTAAAGGCATGGGAGAGAAATTTCCTTATCTCCATCCCCATTTCTGGTATTTGTGTGTGGACTAATGACAAAAAGCACCTTAGAGTAAGAAAATGGGGGTTTCATTGTCCTACCCACCTTACAGAGCAAAGGAACTAAAAAGCTTTCATTGAAACTGGCTCCAGTCTCAACTTCTCCACTTTACTTTAATATCCCTCTTGTCATTAACATCCCCCACCCCTATGCCTCATGGTTTTGTCTTTGTGTCACGATTTTAATCTTCCCCTCAGCTGTTCTGCTAACATTCTCCTTCCACAATATCCTCTGAGCCGTGGGCCACTTGGACCTTATGATTGCCTGAGCTCAAAGACCTTTTGGCCAAATCAGTGGAGCAGTTCTGCAGCTATGCCCAGACCTCAGCTCTGGTGAGTGTTTCTTTTCTCCTATTGTAACTTTATGGCACTTCAACAACTGGTCATAAGTCATTTTCAGCAACATTAAATTGTAATGAGCACTAATGCAATATTGCTGGGCTGATTGTGTAAGGCATGGCCTTATCTGCCATCTGATGCTGCCTCTTAAGTACTGCTGTGAACTGGTTCAGAGCTTAGCATGGCACCATGCCCTCCTACTTACATTCATGCATAAATTCAGCTTGTACCAAGAATACATCATAAGCAAGAAGCTCCTGACCCCACCTCAGGAGGTTGGGTACTTTGAATTGTGTTTCCAATTGTGGTAATGTTTTCATATCCATCCATCCAGACTTCTCACACCATCTCCACAAAATTACAGGCTTACATGTGATCCTTAGCTGTCGTGAAAAATACAACTCCTTCACGCCCATGGGTCAGAGAGCTGTTGAGCAGCACACAGAGAACTGAGACAAAACGCTGGGCCCATCAGCACTGAACTTCATGCTAAACTCAATATAGAAGGTCTATATATCCACCTAAAGTGGACCTTTTGGTTAAGTCTGTCATCTGGATTCACATCTGAATATGCTGGCTCTTTAATATTTCAGTTCTTAGTTGATTAATGAAATGGCATGATTAGAGAAACAAGATTCCACAATAGATTCAGTCCTAAGCCACAAATTAAATTTTGGAGCTAGATGTTTATTTTCCGAAACAAGTTAGTTTTGCAGCAATTTTACACACTTTCTTGTGTTTGTGTTCTTGGGCATAGGCTTGGTTTCCTGCTTTATTTATATCAGTATACTTTATTTTCTGTAGAATAGGATCAAAGATTTGTCAAACTTGAAGCCAGTTGAAGTGAAAGACTGTAGTGGAATTTTTGAAAAGCTCTTTATATGGGCAAACGATGGAAAAATGGTTAAAACATAGATGCTGACATAAGACTTCCATGGTTCAAATTCTGGCTTCCTTGCTCATTATGGTGAGCTCTTGAGCAAGGTGCCTAGCCTCTTTTTACCTAAATTTTCTCAGCTAGATAACAATTATAATTACCTTATAAGAGGATTCTAGCAGATATTAATCTAAGGAAAGTAACACTGTAAAGCTTCAATGTCTGACACAAAGCAAGCACTCAACAAATTTTAGCTCTTTTCTTATGGTTAAATAAACATATTTGAACAAGATGGGTCAAAGTC
This sequence comes from Equus quagga, assembly GCF_021613505.1. NCBI lineage: Eukaryota > Metazoa > Chordata > Mammalia > Perissodactyla > Equidae > Equus > Equus quagga. The sequence continues at coordinate 11,244,463 of NC_060278.1, forward strand.
AATGGAACAAACATTTATCAAAAGAAAAGAATTGTTACCAGTGACAATAGTTATGATAGTTTGAACACCTACTATCTGTACTTTTACAAACATTATATTACTTAATCCCCACAGAAACTTTATGATATGTGTATTACTGATTCATTTTGCAGGTGAAAGATGGATGGTTAGAGAAACTTCATAATTTACCCTTATCCACAACAACGAGACCTGGTGTGGCTGGAATTTAAATCAAGTCTTTCTCTAACTGAAGCCTGTATGCTCACTCCTCCACTGTATTGCCTCCCTACTTCCTGTACATGAGGCCCCTTGCCAGGCACTTGTAATGTTACCCAGATGCTGCTGCTACACCAGTCCTGCCTTCAAGGAGCTTCCATTTGAGCAGGTGTCAGACCACTATTTTATAAGACAGACTGACATAAGTCCTATAACAGAAGTATACATTGTATATTAAAACAATGCAAAATGTACTTGGTGAAACCAAGTTCTTTCTCAGGTAAATAATTTTTTAAAAATCTACGTGAATATGTAATGATCACCTGTAGCAATATGGAAAGTTCCGTGATATGGAGAATAGTTCTTCATTGTTTGGGACTGTGTCATACAACATATCTCTGGTTCCTGGCCAATAAATGCCATGAAAACCTTCGCAAATATCCAAAACTTTCCCTGAAGCAGTATTGTCCCCACTGAGAACCACCACATTTGTGGATTGTGAAGTCAATTTAGTTGGTGCCAATCAGGCAGGAAATAAGAAGAGAAAGAGAGGAAGGAAGGAAAGAATGGAAGGAAGGGAGGGAGGAAGGAAGGAAAGAAAAAAGACTAGAATAAATTAGAGTAAAAATATCAAACTCTTGCATAGGTACACACAACATGAACAAGATGCCATGAGAAAGATGATCCAGGCGAATTGGTTATAAAGTAAATAAGTGAATCCCAGAAACATCTCAAAGTCTAGAAAAAAACAGAAGGGGTAAATAAGTTATGAAACGGTTATATAATGGAATAACATATAGCAGTGAAAATTAATCAACAATAGTTATATATACCAATACAGTTTGGCCCATGAGTTTAATGCTGAGTGGATCAAAAGAAAGTTGTGTTAAGGCTTAAAAAGAGAGGAAATTCTGACACATGTTACAGCATGAACGAACCTTGAGGATATTATGCTAAGTGAAATAAGCCAGTCACAAAAGGACAACTAACGTGTGATTCCATTTATAAGAGGTATCTAAAGTAGTCAAGTTCACAGAGACAGAAAGCAGAATGCTGGCTGCTAGGGGCTGGAGGAGGAAAAAACGGAGAGTTCTTGTTCAATGCGTATAGAATTCCAGTTTTGCATGATGAAAAAGTTTTGGAGATTGGTTGCACAATAATATGAATATACTTAAAAATACAGATCTGTACACTTGAAAAGAGTTAAGATGGTAAATTGTATATTTTACCACAGTGAAAATTTTTTTAAAAATTTAAAAAGGAAAATTGCAGAAGAATACACAGGACATAATTCAATTTTTATGAATCTCAAACACCTGCAACTTCCCATATAATTCTCAGAGATACAAACATTGGTGGTAATAAAAAGTAAGATGACGCCGTGAAATGAGAAAGGGCTTGTAAGGGTCTTCAATGATGATAGTTGTGTTGGATATAGTTTGATGGTTGTATATGCATAATATATACATCTTATGAATATATAAACTATTTTTTCAAGCTAAAAAGCTCTGGTCTGAATGTTAGAATTGAGATCAGCATGATGGAGTATGTGGAACCCAGCTCCAGGTTGGAAAGTCATTCTGTTGCAATAAAACACCCAATCTCCTGGTTAGAGTCAGAATTTATGTGCAGCCTGTTCAATAAAATATGAGTAGCCACTGTTTTCTTATACTCCCCTAGCAACAGCTAAGCACTGGCACCAGAGAAAATAGCCATATCACGGATGCTCTGGCAGTTTCTCTCTAAACTCTTGCTATTAGCCTAACCCAAAAATAGAATTCTACTCACAAAGAAAAGGAAAGTTGAGGATCCAGGAGAGAACTCTTAAAAAAAAATTTAAAAATTGTTTACTATTAAATAAAATGCAACGTCACGTCAGATTATTTTAAGAAATTAAATTTTTACAATACACTCTAGAAGTTTAAAGAGTTTTTTTCATATTTAAGGAGAGAATAACCTTTTTCGGTTCTACATGGAACAGTGATTTGTCCTCACGTCAAATAAAACTAAAAATCGTTGCCCTATAAACTTCAGAATTCAGGAAGGTTGAAGACAGCAGAAGGGCTTCCAGTTGCCAGTTAGCTTCCATTCCTCTGAATTTCTCACAGCACCCAGGGGCCTAAATAGAAACATCTTCAACATGGAAAGGACTGTGATCCACCCATGCACCCTGGCTCCACAGCTGGTTAAAACCACCAGTATTTGTAGCTCCCATCCTCAGCGCTGGCTCCTAACAGAGAAACCACCAGGCCATGGTTCATTGATGATGGTATTACCTATTTTAAGTTGCAAGTTTATTTTTTTTCCCAAGTACTATCAAAATTCTTAACTGAGGCATCTTTTCTTTTATTTATAATATAGAACAAACAACTTTCTCAAATTTGTGAATCTGGAATAATATTAAAAAGTAAGCCATCATTATTAAAAGACATTTAATGCAATAAATGAGGTACACTGTGCAAATTGTTCATGAGATTTCTGCTTCCTGGAGGAAATGAAAACTGATGCTTAATGTGTGTCATTAATAACTTAATTGAAACGCTGATTCCTATTACTGAGAGGCCAAGGTTCATCAGCAGACTCCTAGTCCTGAGGCCAACAGACACTGAACATATTATGAAAGATGACTCACTTGGCTGTACCAGATGTACCACAAAACTCAACAAGGCTTCTGAAACATGCTATTGGGGACTAGAAACAGCCTTCCCATTTACTGTAATGATAATTTTATTTCCACTAGTTAGAAGAAACCAGACTAAAGGAAAATCTCATAAAAGGCACTGTTTGCTTAAATGTTACCCATGTTCTCACAAAAGAGACCTCTTTATATATCACAACTTGACAAGCAATATTTAAAAGGGAATTTTCAAATTGAACAGATATTAAAGCATTTAATAATAATAATCTTTTCTTTATATTTTGATTAACGGTTTATTGAAACGAATGGCATTTACTTTGAAAACATATATATATGTATAATTTGATGTTTTGATAATTCCTGTGGTTTTTCATTTTTAAAATCAAACAAGAATTCAGAGGGAAACTAATTTTTTTAATTAAGAAGTATAAAAAAATTGTTCTGAGAATAGAAAAATAACTGAAAAAGTAATAAATAAGAGAAAATTAACACCTGGAGGTTAAAGGGAAAACAGATAAAAGGAACTTACAGAAAGAATTTAGAGATGTCAACTTCTAACCTCAACCAAAGACCAAGCCTTCTTCCATAAACAACTAGCTAAAACATATGAGGCAATAATTTCTAGGCAATAGACGAGAGGAAATACAAGAATGTAATCCCTCAGAGAAGAGAAACCCATGAATGGGGTGAGCCCCATAGTTACCTTGGAAGTCTGCCTGAGGACAATTCCCTCACTCACTCAAGGGGTTGGAGCCCAAGCAAAGCATAACAGTTCTGCTGATTTGAAGAGGCAAAGATCAAAATTTGAGGTTGTTGAAACTACTGAAACCTGAATGGCTAGGTCCTGGAGGGTAGAGAGCTGCCAGGGTGTAGGGGAAATGGACTCAGAAGTCTAGATATGTGTTCCCCACAAGTTCTTTGCTCAGGGTTGGGCTGTTCATGCACTGAGAAATACTTAAGGTTTACCAGAAGGCTGCTACTACCCAGTTGCAAGTCAAACAGAGATACCGAGTTCAAGCAGTGCCGGGAGATTTTGGTGTTCTGGCTCAATCAGATGAGAGAGACCTTAGTTATAACCCAGTATACAATACTGACACTGCTGAAACACCAGAAAGGGTATGTCCGAGGAGAAAGGACCATAACTTAAAGTAAGGCTTCCACTCTGCCTGTCTTTACAAACTCTAAAACCACGACACATCGAGATCCACAGGGGAGACAGAGTTTGAAGATTTGTCCACTTGAAGAACTTAGGAAACACTTTAGCCTTTCCATAGACCCAATCTAACAAAGTGTAAAAAAAGCTTAATACAAGTTCAACATGATCATTCAGAAACTGAACTTCGTACAAGACCAAAAATCAGCATATTTTAGAGAAAGAAAACAGAATCCAGTTTCTACAACATATCATCTACAATTTCCAATATTGGTCAGACTTTACTGTACATGGGAAGGAACAGAAAAATGTCTCCCATGGTAAAGAGAAAAAATAATCAAAACAAACAGACCCTGACACTACCTACATGTTGGAATTAGCAAAGACTTCATAACCACTTTTATAAATATGTTCCAGAACATAAGAAAAAGATGATCATAATAAGTCAACTGAGGAGGAATATGACAGGAGAAATGCAAATTATATGCAAAGGGAAGTTCTAGAACTGAACAGAACAATGACCAAAATGAAAAATTCACAGCAATTTGGAGATGGAAGAAGAAATGAGTTGGTGAACTTGATTAGAGACCAGTAGAAATGTCCAATTGGAAGAACAGGGCATAAATAGATTGAAGTAAAAAAATGAACGAAATTTCAAGGACCTGTGGAACAATATCAAATAGCCTAATGTATATGTTCCTGGAATTACAGATGGAGAAGAGAGTAATAAAGGGCTGAATAAATATTTGAAGAAATAATAGTCAAAAGCTTCTCAAAATTGATTGAAAATACTGACAAACACATCCAAAGAGCTCAGCATGCCCCCCAAGCAGTATAAATACAAAGAAAATCACACTTAAGCACATCATAGCTAAAAATCAAAGAGGAAGAGAAAATCTTATAAACAGTCAGAGAAAAAGATATATTGGGGCACAATGACACAAACTATAGCTGACTTCTCAACAGGAAAAAATAGAGAGCAGACAACAATGGAAAAACATCTTTAAGGTATTGAAAGAAAAATAAAACTGTCAACTCAGAATTCTATATCCAATAAAAATATGCTTCAAAAACAAAGGTGAAATATACACATTTTAATATAAATGAAAACTATGAGAAAGCATTGCCAGCAGACCTGAGGATTTACTTCAGGCTGAGGGGAAAAGATACCAGATGAAACTAAGAACTGGTAGAAAATGATGGAAACTCATTTCCATCCCAGAGGAATGAATAACAAAAAAATGAGAAATAAGTGGGTAAATATAAAAGGCTATTTTTTTTCTTGTAATTTCTTTAAAAGACAATTGTTTATTTAAAGTAAAAATAATGTCATTGTAAGATGGGGTTAATAATGTATATAGAAGTAAAAGAAATGAAAATAACAGCTTAAAGTACTGGAGGGACAGTTATGTGGAATTCTACTGAAGTAAGACAATTAAATTTATGAAGGGAAGAGCATGAAGTGTCTATAGGAAGAGGAAAGTGGGAAGAGAATGGGAAGTGGTACTATAACGAAACTAAAGAAACATTGATAACCATTAAACCACTAAAAATAATAAAACAGAAATACTTTAAAACCATGAGAAGAAATAAAATGGCAAAGTAAATTGAAAGTTTTTCAATGAGTCCAGACGAAGACAGTAAAGGAATAGCAGAGGAAGAAAAAATAGAAGGGACAAATGGAAAAAAGATAGGAAGATGTACTCTAAACATAACAAGATTAATCGTTACATTAAATGTAAATAGATTGAACAATCCAATTAAAAGGCTGAGATTATTAGACTGTATGTAAAAGAAAGATCCAACTAGGTAATATACTTTATCAACTCAAAAGATGCATTTTAATGTAATATGCAAATGTGTTGAAAGTAAAAGGGTTGGAAAGGATTTCCATGTGAACAGTAAGAATAAGAAGGTTGATGAGGCGAGGCTGGCCCTGTGGCCAAGTGGTTAAGTTTGCGCACTCCACTTTGGTGGCCAAGGGCTTTACTGGTTTGGATCCTGGGTGCAGAGCTAGCACTGCTCATCAAACCATACTGAGGTGGCATCCCACATAGCAGAACCAGAAGGACCTACAAGGAGAATATACAGCTATGTACTGGGGGGTTTTGGGGGGAAGAAGAAAAAAAAGAAAAGAAGATTGGCAACAGATTTTTAGCTCAGGTGCCAATCTTTGAAAAAAAAAAACAAAGAAAGTTGATGAGGCTATATTAATAGCAAAATAGTCTTCAAGGCAAAAGTATTAATTGAGTAAAGGGGAGATGGGGCATAACGGTAGAAAAGACAATTCATCAGGAAGACATAGTAATCCTAAATGCATGTGCACCAATAGCAAAACTTCAAAATACATGAAGCTAAAATTGTCAGAATTAAAGAAAGAAATATACATCATAGTTGGAATGTTTTTACTATTGCTCTGTCTGTAAATAGATCAAATAAGCAAAAAGTCAGTAAGGATACTGAAGATCTGAAAAACACTATCCACCAACTCCATCTAATTGACATCTACAGATCATTTTATCCAACTGCATTATACATATTTGTTTCAATAGCACATTAACTACTCATCAAGATAGACAATATGCTGAACAATAAAATAGGTTCAATAAGTTGCAAAAATTTGAAAACTGACAAAACATGTGTTCTGATCATAAAATAATTAAATTAGAAATCAGTAACAGCAAAATATCTAAAAATTACCAAATGTTTGAAAATTAAACAAAATATTTTTAAATAATCCATGGATTAAAGAAAGATTAAAAGACAAATCAGAAAACATTTCAAAATACATGATTATGAAGCACAACACATCAAAATACGCAAAATACAAGTAAAGTAGTGCTTAGAGAAAAATTGATAACTTTAAATAATTAAATTCAAAAAAGAGAAAGATTTAAATTTTATTATCTGTGTCTGCCTTAAGAAATTAATTCCAAAGTGAGTAGAAGGAAGAAAATAATAAAGAGCAGAGATCAATCAAAGAAAACAGAGAATATTAACAAATAGTGTGTCTTTGAAAAGATCATTAAAAATGATAAACTCCTAGCAAGATTAATTATGAAAAAAGAGAGAAAACATGAATTACTGAAGTCAAGAATGTCAGAGGGACTATCACTATAGAACCTACAGATTATAAAAGGAATAATAATTATTATTAAGAATTAATAAGAGAATATTATTAAGAATTTACTCCAAGGTATTTGATAATGTGGATAAAATGGATAGACTCCTTGAAAGACATAGCTTGCCAGAAATTACCTCAAGAAGAAAGACAAAATCTAAATGGCTCTATATCTATTAAAGAATTAGTATCTATAATCAAAAGCTTCCCACAAAGAAAACTACTTCCACATGATTTCACTGGTGGATTCCATCAAACATTTAAGAAAAAATTAATATCAATCTGACACAAACTCTTTCAGGAATTAGAGAAAGAGAAAACGCTTCCAAACTCATTTTCTGAGACAAGTACCAGTATTAACCAGTATTAATCAGTATTAACCAAGTAACAGTACTAACCTGATACCAAAACATGCTAAAGATATTACATTGTTTCTGTTTACAGACAACAAGATTGTCTGTGAAAAAAATCCTAAGGAATGTATCAAAAATTAATAAGAACTCACAACTGAATTTAGCAGTGTTGAATCATACAAGGTCAAAAGACAAAAATCAACTGTATTTCTGAACAAAACACAGGCCAACAAACCCTTTTGACTCTGAGGTGGGCAAATGTTTCTTAGATAGGAAAAAATAAAATAAAATGCTAGCCATAAAAGAAAACTTGATAAAATGGAGTTGTTAAAATTAAGAGCTTCTGCTCCTCAAATGATACCTTTAAGAAAATTAAAATGCAAACCGTAAACTGGGAGAAAATATTTACAAAGCACACATCTGGCAAAGGATTTGTACCTACAATGTATAAGGAACTCTTACAAATCTGTAATATGAAGACAACGTGATAAGTGGGGAAAAGACGAGAACAGACATTGCGCAAAAAGAAGGTGTGTAAATGGATAATAATAAAAGGTGCTAATCATCATTAGTCAACAGGAAATCAAGGTAAAACCACAATGAGATACCAATACATACTGCTTAGAATGTCTATAGCAAAGTAATAATAATAATACCAAGTGTTGACAACGATGTACAACAGCTGAAGTCTCATACATTACAGGTAGGAATGCAAAATGGCCCCATCACTTGAGAAGCAATATGGCAATTTCTTGTAAAATTACATGCACTTACTTTATGGCCAAGAGTATTCACCCAAGAGAAATGAAAACATATATCAACATCACTGCTTGTGCTGAAAATTCAGAGTAGCTTTAATCATAATATCTCCTAACAGCAAACTGCTCAAATGTCCATAAAAGGTGAACTGTGGTATATTCATAAAATAGAATACTATTATTGTCTTAGTCGGTTCAGGCTACTGTAACAGAAATACCATCAACTGGGTAGCTGCAAAACAACAGAAATTTATTTCTCATAGTTCTGGAGGCTGGGAAGTCCAAGATCAAGGTGCTGGCAGATTCCAGGTCTAGTGAGAGCCCGCTTCCTGGTTCACAGATCACCATCTTTTCATTGTAAGATCACGTGGTGGAAGGGGGTGAAGAAGCTCTCCAGGTCCTCTTTTATACGGGCACTAATCCCATTCATGGTTCCACTCTCATGACCCAATCATCTCCCACAGGCCCCACCTCCTATTTACTATCACATTAGGTTCAACATACGAATTTTGGGGAAGACACATTCAGTCTATAGCAACTACTCAGCAATTAAAAGGAAAAAACTATTAAAATGTGTCACAAAATTGATGAATCTCAAAAATATAATGCTGAGCAAAAGAAGCCAGACACAGTTGAGTACGTACTGTGTGATTCAATTATATGACGCTCTGAAACAGGAAAAACTAATCAATAGTGCTAGAAATCAAATCGGTGGTTGCTGGAAGTGGGGAGAGGTATTGAATTGATTGAAAGTCTGCAAGAGAGAACTTTCTGGGTTATAGAAATGTTATATATCTTGATTTAGGTGTTGGTTACAAGGGCCTGTATCTTTGGCACAATTCATTAAATTGTACATTTGAAATGGGTGCATTTACTCTACGTAAATCATACGTCAATAAAGTTCATTAAAAATTTTCCAAGTACAGACTAATTTGCAGTTAGCAGAACTACTTTTGCACAAGAGTTGGTTTGCACAAAAGTCAGTTAAAACAATGTATTCCACTTAAAAAATACTAGGTAGTCCTCTCAATCTCATCTGTCCCTTTGCACATTCCTTAGGCTTCCTACACCCGAATTCTAAGAAAAAGTCTAGCCAGATGTTAAACGTGAAACAACATACTAAACATTATCCCTGAATTTCAAAATCCAGACGGATGATTTCAGATGCATGATCCCGTATATAACTAGCCATTCAAGAATAGTACATCTCTCTTATCAAACTATATCAAACATATCAAACTTTGAAACTACAAACTTTAGGAGAATGCTTTAAGACAATCCTTACAGTTTTGAGCCCATAGAAGTTAAGAATTTAAACAAAGAAAAAGATGGTGGAAATGATTGGTATATATTTCCAACTGGAGGAACAGGAGGTATGTAAGAAAGGAGATGTCACTAGGGTGAGCTGCTTATGGTTTTTGTGGTAAGAGAATACTATAGACTTTCCTGCTTGGCAAGTTATTTGCAGAAGATGAAGATTAAAGGAGAAACTTGAATGATCTACATTCATAAAATTTTTTTTTGTGATGTGGGGTCGGAAAACTATTGCCTCAGGGTTCGGGGGATGCAACGTTTTCTGGAAGTGAGTTTATTACAGGGAAACTGATGTCCAGACAATATCAAGAAACTGAAGCTTCACAGGCCCCAACTCCTCGACTTCCTGGCACCAGAATCCACCATCCACCATGGAGGCAGACAACCAAGGACATCCATCTGCAGATTCCCTTATTTCACATGCCCCTCCCAGCAAGCAGCCTCACAAGGCCAAACACAGGCTGGTGGGAAAGTGCCAAACAGCAAGGCCATATGCACCCCCTCCCTACAAGCAGCCATATTCCTTAAAACCTTTAAAGCCCTTTCCCCACTTCTTAACAGGGAGCCAGCAGTTCTTGAAGCATTAGCCTGCTGCATGCTCCCTTTACCCGGCAAAGACAATAAAAGATGATTTTCCTTTTCACCCCCCCAAAAAAGAATAGTACATCTCATTTATTTCTCCTTAGAAAGAGCCAAAAAAGAGGGAGAGAGATGTTGATAAAAATGGGGAGAAAGAAAAAAAAGATCTATCCTGATTTCAGTCTTGGTATCTTTTCTGATGGAGACTGAATGAGATCAAATTAGTATTAGTTCAAGTTCTTCAACTTGGTCCCAAGGTTTAATTCCAGAAAGGTGTAGGCTGGCAAAATGATGGTAAACTGGGAAATGGAACAATTAGTTTAGTAAGCAACTCCCTGCACGAGGCTTGGACATCCTCAGCGAGACAAGCGGAAATGTTTGGAAAGGGGCATAAAAATAATTTAAAACTTGACTGTATTCCATTTTGCAAATGTAAAAATCTGCTAAAGATATTGTGAAGATAGGACATTGTTCTCTTTTTACAGAGAACAATCTGGTCTATGAAGAAAATCCTGAAAAATAGTACCAAAAATTGATGAGAATTAATATAACTTGTACAACATCACAAAGAGAACTAGTTCCTAAGATACATATATATGAAATAAATATTGACTAGCAACTGGATAATATTTGCTTCAGGTTTTCCAACCAACAAAATCCAGGTCCTTGGTAAAATTTCTTAGTGGTTTTTAAATTTCAGGTTCTTATAGGTCAATCACATCTGGATCTTCACAGAACCCTGACAAGGTAGATTTTTATTTAAAAGAAACCAAGAAAATGTGATATAAAAGAGATAACTAAAAATGAGTACTTTTATAGCCTGATTACTGTCAGTATAAGCAAATTTCAGGACTGGCTTGTAGGCCCAGATAAAATTTTGTTTTTCTTGTGTGACTGTAGATATTGACCCCTCAGGACAGAGATGTGAAGAGACTTACATTCTTTAGACTCAGATTCTAACTTATCCTAATAGTTGCCTATAGCTGTGCCTCTTTCTTTCTCTTTCCTTTTTTTTTTTTTTAACAACTCTGTTATAAGAACATCAGTAATGGAAAAATTTCAAAGGAATGTGATTTAGAGATTAAAAGCAAACACCACCCCCCCAGCATTTATAGAATCCATCTTCTTCATCCATATCTTGTCTTAAATATAAACACTTATATAATGCTTCACATTTTTTAGAAATACTCTAAACTAGTTTATTGGATATAATCTTCAACAATGGTGTGAGATACTATCTTTTCATTTTTTACAATTGGGGAAACTGAGGCTCCAAGGGATTCAATGATGTCCCCAAGGTAAGAAAGCTAGACAATGGCAGTGCCAAATTTAAAATCTAGGATTCCTGACTCAATCTGTTTCTCTATCAAATATAGCCTGAAATATTTTCCTGGAAAGATTAAACTAGGAAAGGCCTCAAATCCCTTTCATTATCGATAGACTTACAAGCTAAGACATGGGAAATTGTGTTCTCTACTGGTACAGCAGTTGAAGAATTTGAGTCCAAAATTCAAATGATTAACATTCTAGCTGTACATTCCTTTAAAAACCAAAAAACAATTTAAAATATTCCTAGTTCCTAGCACCTTTATAACTCCTAGTCTGTTATCAAATCCAATTTTTAGGGAAAAGAACTATTTTTAAACTATAATAGAGATCATAACCACCCAATCTCTAAGAGGCAATATTACTAGCAGAAGACGTGTCTTTTCAGATAACGGACACGTGTAAATGAACCTGAATCTGAACTTTGTGTCTCTCCTGTTCATTCAATGGTTCTTGATTTCAGTCAGTCCTTCAGCCTTCAGTGGCAGAAATCTTCAACCTCAGAGAACACACACAACTTTTTCTCACTGCTGCACCCCAGTGAACATGTTAGAAATGAAATAAATTTACCAAAGCCCGACAGATTCCTCTGTCTGACCCCCTAATCTGAAAGAGCACGTTGGCCTCTGACTTATGGGGCTACTTCTGCAATTGCTGTTCCAAAGCGTGCTTAACACGGAGCTTTTATCATTCAGAAAGGGCTTTGACAAAAAAGTAACTGACTGGTGGGGTCAGGCATACGTGTACACTGGTGACAATCCTTTTGAATGAATATGAGATGCCAGATTTTCAAAGAAATGTGTTTTAGAAAAATAGTGCCTTCTGATCCAAATACAAAGATACCCGTGTTGACACCCACAAAGTTAGCCATGAGAGGGATACTTGGTGCTCATGACTGGGAATCAGAGAAGCTTACGACAGTGTTACTATAGTATCAGCTTTTCTCTTCTTTTTCTCACTGTTTGTAAAGGCTAGGCAGGTGATAAACAGGAGCCAACATCAGGATAATGATTTATCTACTAACAGCTGCAGACTCTACAGTCACCGTCGGCGCTGAAGGCATCACCAGCACCATCAAATCCAGGATGGAAGCAGACATACAAGTCATTATATTCCAAATAGCAGGCAAGGCTTCACGTTGGTGAAGTGGTTACGGGAAATGACTATTTCGTCTGGGCACCTTTGGTTACACAAATAATCCACTAAAGACGGGTACAACAATTTTTAGTATTTCAACAATTTAAAAGACAGCTCGATTTAGAGCTGATTGTGAAAATGGATTGTACAAGCACACGGCTTCACACAGGGGTTCAGCAGAGAGATATTTGGAGATAAAAGCAGGGGCGAGAGGTTTATTTGCTTCCTTCTCCCATCGCTCCATCATCAATGGTACTCAGTCACTAATTGACCTCCATCCCCAGTTCAGCTGTGTGCATCTGTGTTCTGTTCAGGGCCACAAATATTTTTCAAGTATCTCCTAAATGCAAAAGACAGGGCTACATGCTGAAGATATAAAGATGAACAGGACATTTTTCTTGACCTTATAGAGGTCAAGTTTATAAACAAGCTGGTGAGAGAAGCATTTGTCATTCCGATTTGCCCCTTCTATTGCCTCCATCTGAGACCCCCCCTTGGTGAGGTCCCTCATCTTCAAGTCTCTCTCCATCATTGTCCCTCTCTAGAGATTTCAGCTTAGGTGCTTTAAAACAGTACACTGTGAAGTATAAAACTCAAAGAACACCCAGTTTCTTTGGCTGGAGGAAATAGAAATGGTTTCTTCCTAAAACAGCAATTTAAGCAACTAGGAAAGAATAGTGCAGTGTGATAAGAGAGAGGAGAGAAGACAAGGTGGCAGGGGTGACCCATCCCAAACAATTCTGTCTCAAGTTAAACTTCCAGGCAATGAGTTGAGGACTGGCTACTACAGTTAATTAGGAACTGTGGAAACCTGGGGTCATTAGCATCCTGGGGACAACAGCAGGTGCCACAGCATCTTCTATTCCCAAGAACAGGATGCGAATATGTGAGTGACTTGGAACAAACCCGAAGCCTGCAGCGAAGGGCAAATCTGCTGGAATAATTCTTTTACTTCTGCCATGTACTAGTACCTGTGATAGAATAATTAGAGAGGCAACTGGAAATGCAAGAGACTATGTATTGTAGTGGCTGAATTTTATTTTTCCCTGGATAACAGTCTGGCTACTGGTGAGAGAGGCCTCCCTACCTTGAAAAATAATTTTGCTGCTGAGACTATTAACTGACAGCATTTTACCAGGCTACATTGGTTTAAAAGATGAAGATGACGTGAACTAAGGCTATGGCTTGCCAGCTTGCTGCTCGGAGAAGGGACAAGGAGGCAGTCACCAGATTGATGGCACATTTCCTTTCCCGTTGTCATTATGTGTCCAGTGGTCAGACATCTCTGGGAACTCGCAGAGCACACTTTCAGGCTCCTGAATAATTATGAATGGGTAAGACAAGTATACCAGTATTTCTTTTGTATACAGCAACCAATACTCAGGTGCAAAGCTTTATTTAAGTTTCTTAAGTAAAGGGCAAAAATAGCTTACTTGCATCCCACCTTTTATTTTGCACAATATAAATTTTGAAAGCTAGAATCTGAAGTATTATCTAGTCTCATGCCCGGCCTTTAAATTATCTGCCTCAGGTCCAGAGTGAATTAGGCCATTGACAGGATCTAGAATTCAATTCTTAAGGTTCAGGCCAATGTATTATCACAATTTTGCTCAGTTCCAGAGACTGTAATTTCAATAAAGCATAGTATGATTTGGTTAGCTCTTGAAGTGACCTTAATAACTCAAGTAAAAATTCTGTCCCTGGTCCCTGTCTTTGATCCTTGGCTTTGTTAAAGAAAAAAAAAATGAAGCATGAGCTGAGGCAGCTATTACTATAATGCAAAATATTCTAGGTAAGAGTTTCATGAGGCATATCCCTCTGGCCAAGACCATTCTAAAAGAGTAAACTCTCCCACCGCAATTAACTGTTGCTCTGTCTCTCATCGTCTCTTCCCAAGCTTTTTGGATTGTTTTCTAACTTATTTATTAATTGCGATATTAGCCACAGTTTTATTCTTTAACCCATTTTCATGAGGAATCACACAAATATCTTCCAATCTATACAATGCCTCACAAAGAAGAGGATTTATAAACATGCTAAACCCAAAGTGAAGTAGGAGACATTCTGGTATTTAATACTCAGCATGAGAAATATTACTAGAGTAACTCCCTGAGAAGGCATTGGCTGCCTTGAGCAGAGAACATAACTTTAAGTCCAGGTTTTGTTTCTATTTAATCATTGTGACAATTTGTTTCCCAATTGCAAATCAATCAGTCCATCAATAAACATAAGTCAGTAAAATGGGTACAAAGTATTCCCAGATGCTATTCTAAGTGAAACAAAACATAATTCGAATGTGAGGGAGTATTGACCCATGTTTCCCAACCACCATTCAATGGACAGGGAGGTGAGTTTTGCAGACCTTGCACCCTCTTCCCCATCCTCCATCAGCCATGTGTCCTAGTTCCCCTTCAATGCTTTCCTCTTCCTTATCCATGGGGTCTGCTTTAACAAATATGTAAGTGGTCCTTCCTTGGTGGTGATATGTCTGGTTTTCACGCAACACTCATCATCTAAAGTGCCATACTTTGATATTCAGTGGATGAATAAACCTCCCAAATCATTGCATAAGGCAAGTGTCTGCTGTACAATGGCTCAGGTTTGGGACATTGCTACCTTCATCTGTACAGTAAAGTTTACGTAGGAATGTAAATATGATATTCCATTTTGTCCAGGTTATTTTATAGGAATGAAGGGAAAACAGAAAAAGGAAAGCTCTGATAGTATTGATAAGGAACACAGATTGTTTAACAAAACAGCAAATCTCTAGCCTCAACTGAACACCTACTAGAACTAAGAAAATGTCTAATTCTGAAGAAAGAACAAAATTTTAAAATGCATCTGAATATTAAAACCATATCATTGAGGATTACAGGTCAAATGTAATTAGGGATTTAATTTTTTAAATGTCTGTAGAAATAGGAATTCCTTGTGAAATATGTCTATTTTTCAATGTTCCCACATTTGATTTTTCACATATTCACATATTCAGGAACACATTTTATGTGTAAATAGTAGTTTTCTTCTATCATAATTTGAATGGGAAAGTTTAAGACATCCAACTCATATTGCATTATATGCTATATGCAAGTGACATACTACTTTTGTCAAAGACCTGTATCTAAGCATTGCAGTTCAAGGTAGAGTCAATGGAGGACTGGATGTGTGGTTGAACTCAGGGCCACTTCAGCACGTTCACTGAAGCTCCAGACTGATCCCATTAGAGGGTGAGAGAATGGTTGATGGGTCTGGACATGAGAAACTTGAGAATAATAGTGAGTACTTTGAACCCGATCTCGAACATGTGCCACTGGAATGGACCAAGAGATTGAGTGTGAGAGAAGACTGAAAAAATTGAAAATTTTCCCAAATTGAGAAAAAGAAGCAACACTGAGCATCTCATCTTAACCAGGAATTCAGTAAACCTTAAAATTGTGGGGGGTTTTTGTATGTGCTTTTATTGTTTCAAAATATATTCAAAATTTTAGTCTTTGATGGTAGTGAGTTATAACACTTTTGAGACCACAAAGAGCACTCCATTTTGCAGAACTGGAGACTGTATTTTTTCCTAAAGAAAGAGGTAAATGACACAAGTTCATGTTGTCCCTCACACCTGTAAGGTGATTATATCTTGGTGGGTGGATGGGGGGCTCCAGCATCAGACATCAGAAGATAAACCAGGACCAATCAGAATGGAATTGGTGGAAAGCGACCTGGCCAGAAGGCTGTGTCAGAGGAGGGTCGCTGTACATGAGTCCACCATGCTGACAGGTCCTCATGCTAGAGGAAATTGGCACTCTCCATTCAATCATGGGACAAGGACATGTAGCAAGGCATCAGATCTGCCCTTTCCAGTCAATGGAGTAAAAGGTCATTAGATTAGGTTGTGGGATAGCTAAATCCCCATTCACACATAGAAATTCTAAAGTGTAATGGACAAAATCTAATCAAAGTCAAGTATTTTATAGCTCTGGCATCAGTCTTATATAACACAATTTTATCAATTAGATTTTTGAGGAGTGTTTCTTAACCACAGTAAATCCCTTTTCAGCAATTTAGCAAAATTAAAGTGATTTACAAAATAGGCAGAGAGATACATTACGTTGTTTGTCATCATTTTCCCAAGCCACTGGGGTTACAAAGAAGCATGAATATTTAAAAAGTGATCAAGATAGTTTAATTCTGTCTTTGGCAATTTATTACTTTACAAGAGAAAGATTACTGAGCTGTATTCTAGCAATCACTAATTGTTTTTTAGATTACACTAATATATTCATTTCATAATTGTAAGTGAAAGAATGCATACTAATGTTCAAAGCTGTGGTTCTTTTTGCATAACTTAACTAATTTGAATTGTGGAAAACTTAATTAAGTAGATTCAAACTAAAATCAGCTTCAGTGATGAATACGCTTACCTTTCATCAAAATAGACAGTAGTTTCACACCATGAGGAGCTACTGGAACCATGTCTTCAGCAACTTTTTGACCCTATCTAGATCTCCAATCCATTAATCCTACCATCTTTTCACTATGCTTCACCCTCTGCTGTCCTCTCTTCCCCCACTAGCATACCTTGCAGGGGTTCATCGTTATAATCACATCATTGCATGTAGCTGCAACTCTGTGACCCACTCTTCCTTCATTTTAGTCACCTGGCAAAGACTCCACCCTGGTTGAACCCAGAGATCCAGGTCCTCTGCACCAGGCAAGCAGCTGAATGTGGCTGGAAAATACACATATCGCCAAGTTGCTGATCTCACCCCAAACCTGTGATCCCTGAACTGCTCATCAATTCTACATTTCCCTTGTCAATTGACCTACTCATTTTCCTTATGTGCATTTCATACTTTGCTCTCTCCTCTGGCCTCTAATCTCTCCTACCCATCCCCTTTCTCATCTAAAGATCTTGTTTCCTATTTCTCTGAGAAAACAGAAGCACTCAGAAGAAAATATCCTCCAGCACCTGCCACCAGAAGCATTCACCTATCTGCAAACGGCCTATGTACTCAAATCTTCCTTCCTGTTACTATGGAGCAACTTGCCATGTCCCCAGGCAGAGTAAACCACCCATTGCACATGCATCCCCCTCTTGCCTAACCAATGGGATTGTTCCACCAATTCCTTCTTTCTCCTATATCATCATTTCACCTCTCTACTGGATCATTTCCACAGCATACAACTGTGCTATTATTTTTCCCATCTTAAAACAATAAAACTTTCTTAGTCTCACTTCTCCCTTCAGCTAATTTCCTACTCTCTGCTCCCTTTTATGGAGAAACTTGTCAAAAGAGTTGTCTTATAAGGACTCACTCGAATTTCTCTCCTCCTATTCTCCATTGAATCCATTCCAACCAAGCTATTGCCCTGCTGGGCCATTGTTACAGCTTTTATGAAAGCCACCAATGACCTCCCATCACTAAATCCAATGGCCAGTTCTCAGTCTTCATTAATTTGACCTGTCCACAGCATGTGATACAGTTGATCACTCCCTCCTCCTTAATACACTATTCACTTGGCTTCCGGAACCTCTCCCTCTCCTTATTTTCCTCCTGTTTCAGTAGCTCCTTCTGTTTGCTGGTTCTTCCTCATCTTCTTTGCCTCTAATGTTAGCATGCCCTGGACAAGTCAGCTGTACTTAACCCACTCTGCAGATACAAATCATCTGGGAAGGTTTCTAAAAATACCAATGTCTGGGACCCACCACAGATCAATTGGAGAAGAATTTCTAAGGGTAGAGTTGGGTACCAGTTGAGAATCACTGCCTTAAATGATCTCATCCAGTCTCACAGCCTTGCAAGCCATCTGAGAACTGATACCCTCACACAGATGTCTTCCTCACAGATCCTGCCCCTGAACGCCACAGTCGAATATCCAACCGCCCACTTGACTTCTGCACTTGAATGTCTACTAAGCATTTCAAACTTCATGGATCTAAAGCAGAATGCTTAATCCTACCCTCTCTGAACTTGCTTTTGTAGTCTCCATGCCAGTAAAAGACAGCTCCATCTTTCAGTTGCTACAGCCAAAAACCCTTGGTGTCATCATGGTCATTCTTCTCTCACACCCACGTTCAATCTGGAAGAAAATCTCGTCATTTCTACCTCCAAAATAGTTGGAGAACCTGTCATTTCTCACCACCTCTGTTACTACCGCCCTGCTCCAAAATCTCATCACTTTTCCCCAGACAGGCACATGGCTTGCTCCCTACTTCCTCTGATTCATTGCCCAAATATCACCTACTCAAGGAAGGCTTCCCTGACCAGAGTATTTAAAACAGCACCCTCTCTTCACACTGCATGCTCCATCCCCATTCTGCTCTATCTCACTCCCTTGCATTTATCACTATCAGACACACCACATCTTTTACTGATTTGTTTATTAACTCAGTCTCTCCCTGAGAATACAGGCTCAAGAGGGCCCAGCATCTGAAATAGAATCTGGAACATGAACATAAATATTTGTTGAATGAATGATTGAATCTTTTATATCCTAGCAAACAAACTCCTCTGGAAATACAATTATATAACCGAGTCAAGACAAAACTAGTGTGATCCTTTTAAGCAAGAAGGAAGAGCTGACCCAAACTGCGACTGGAACACCACCTTTTGATGCGATCTACTGGTATGGTGATATGGATAAAACATTTTGGCACAGGAGGATGCCTCCTCCAAAACATGCTGGATGTGAAAAGTATATTATTTCAATATAATCACGTCTGGGTTTTTTCTTGCCATGATCTGACTCAG
This sequence comes from Equus quagga, assembly GCF_021613505.1. Lineage (NCBI taxonomy): Eukaryota > Metazoa > Chordata > Mammalia > Perissodactyla > Equidae > Equus > Equus quagga. The sequence goes on from NC_060278.1 coordinate 11,263,804, forward strand.
TGTCTCGCACTGCTCAGAGCCAAGCTGTCTCAGAAGTCAGTCTTCTTGTTTCAGAGCCTTCCTGCCAGGAAAAAAGCAGAGGGCATTTGTGCCTCTTTACTGTGACAATATGCATCTGTGTTACCGGTAACTTCTCTGCCTTCGTTGTAGATGCAGCTGAACCGTGTGCCCGGGGTAATTTGGCTCCCATGGTGCCTCTGCAGGAGCTTGACAAGAAACAGTGGAAAACCGATGCTTTTATGTGGCTACAAATCAAGATTTCACCATGTCCGTGAACCCTCTATCAAGAACATTGGCATCACAGTATGAGTCTTTTATATACCTGTGTTTATTTGGTATATAACGAAATAGATGCTAGCCAAGTGAGAAGAGAGATTTTGTTAAAGCCTATTTTATATTCGTGTCAATTTATATCTAAACCTAAAGCCTTTGAGAGCGAACATTTATTCAGAAGCTATCAAAGAGAATTAGCCTCCTAATTTTTAAAGACAATTGTGCATGTCTGACAGGGCAAAAGATAGATGGCTCACTGAAACCTAACCATATCCTTCTAGAGAAGCTGTAATTACTTTAGGCAAAAATATATTAACTTCTCAAGATATGAGGGCATCCACACCATTAATACAAACATGTCGATTATAGACTTGTTGCACTCACCCAATTTTCAACATTTCTAGCTATGGAAAAAATTTTTGCTCGCGGATGGAAAACATCAGACTGAGGGTCCAGGGGAAATGTCTTAGAAATCTTAAAAATAATAAATAGAATTTCACAAATCAGGACATATAAAAAACAAATTTTCTTCTGCAGATATAAAAGCCTATATGAAATTAAAGTGGAGAATCAAACAAGATGCGATAATACAGCTCGGGTTGATCAAGTCCTCTGGTCTAATGCCTGCTATGAAGGAGATGGCCACAGGGCCCTCTGCCTTACATGTGATCACATCTCATAAAAGTCTAGAAACTTCAGTGTCACGTAAAGAGGAAAATTAGATAGACAATCCATTTGTTAGCCAAAGAAAGTACAGCTGGTGACACATGAACTGAAAACTATAGAACCTGACCCTTACAGAAAAGGACCACAGAGATGATCTTGTCATGTGCCCTCATTCCACAGTTTTGAAAATGAAGAACTTTTAAAGGTTAAAAAAACTCGGCAAGATGAAATCACTTAGTGGCAGAGTCACTAATCACTAATTTCCAGACTGAGGGACACATGAGCTGGTGTCTCTACTTCACTGTGCTGCCTCTCACCCCAACTCAACTCATCATAACTCATCCCTGATCGATGTCGTCAAGTGTAGTTGTAGAATTTCATGGGGGTCTCAGCCCTAAGCACATATTGCTTTAAATCTAACCATTTCTTTTCTATTGGAAGAAAAGTAAAAATTTCATAGTCAAGAAAAAAAGCACTGAATTAGAGATTCCAATTCAACTGCTACACAACGGCTTTCCAAGGAAGTGGAATTTATGAAAGAGGAGGCCATGCACTATGGGACACAGGCCAGAATCAGAACATATGTGTGCACACCCCATGTTTGTGCAAGAGCTCCATTCCAGCATATTCATATTCAAAGCATATTTGTAAAGCATACTCTATCCACAACTGTGCCTTGTAAAACTGGAGGTGTGTTTTCATGGGGAAAACCAATTACAACAAATTGAAACAGTGGTTAGAATGGAGACCAACCACTCTTCTTCTCTGTTGTCCTGGAACTCCACCAGTGAAGCCATTGAAGGGTTATATTCTGCACCTAGAAAAATAATGGCTCTTGTACAGTATCTTTCAAAGCCGTGCTATCTCCTCTGCTGTTGGCTACCTTCCTCCTGTCAGATTCCTGGCTCCTTGCTTCTACTAAGAGGGATCTTGGAACATTTTCCCCTTGTCCTTCTGTCTGGTTACTTGTAATAGTGACCAGTGGAGATGTCAAAGATAAAATCAGGATGCTTTAGTGAGGACTAGTAGTTCTTGATTCTGGCTGCAGATTGGAACGAACTGGAGAGCTTTTGAAAATATGATGTTTGGACTCCACCCTCAGATTTAACTGGTCTGGAGTGGGAGCCCGGCATCAGGTATTTTAAAAAATATCTCCAAATGATGGTATACATAATTATGGCACTGTTCTAGATAAAGGACATATAAGTAAAGATTATGGAATCATGAAGGGTATAAATTGGGTCATAAACTAACAGAATTTTAGAGTTGGAAGGGATATTAGAGAGCTTGAGGACCACCTTTTGTACAGTGGTGTGGAAACCAAAGTCAACGGATGCTACGTGAATCAATCAAGATCTCAAAACTAGTTAGTGGCAGAGCCAGGACTCTGGTCATATGGCCTCATGATCATGTGACTAACTAAACAGTGAAGGGACATCTCTTGACATGAGAGAGAGAACTTAGAATATAAATAAAAGGATGTGACAGCTTTACTCAGAAAATACAAAACCTATGGCAATCAATAAGTGAATGCAACAAGGTGTTATTAGATCACTCCATGATGGCTCACTGCAGACTTGTAGGAGAAATTGGGGGTTTGAGGTGTGACAACTAACCATAAGGGGTGAAAATCAGAGTAAAAACCCAACTTGACTTGGTTAATATCAAATGGAATCCAAGCTTGGGTGAATTACAGAATGGTTCCATAAATATTACTCATTTTCTTCACATTGAAGTAAAGAATATATTGGATATGTTCTTACCATGTAAGTGCTCAATTAATGACAGGTACTGCTTCACGTCACTGTTGTCACTGTACAAAATCCAACTGAATTGGACTGTGCTAGTTCATATAACTGGAATGCTTGACTATCATGTTGCATGTGTACTCCCCTTTTCTTCCCGTACAATGGTATAAGACTGAAATTTTGTAATCAGCATTTACCTAAGGCAATGAGTATTTTAACTTTCAATTCAATTCTGAGCAATGACAGAGAGCAAGAGAGGGTGGTTGGAGGACCAAAAGAGGATAGCAGTGGGCTCTCCCTGTCTCCCTCCTACCTTCTCAGCCAATTGCATAGATGAGATCAGTAACTGGAGAAGAGGTGATGGCATCTTGGATTGGCCCTGGCAAGCGCAAATCTTGCTGACATCCAACCACCCTACTATGACTCACTGTCCCATCTTAAAATTTGGAGTATAACACCTAATTCAGAAGTAAGGTAGGATGCAACTTGCTCAATGAAATATACTAATGCTTCATCTAGCATCTTCACCGAAGAGATATTCCATGTAAATTCATTTTTTACATAAATTACATTCTTTTAAGAGTCATCTTCTAGAAAAATGTCATGATTTTTATTGACTTATTTATAAAGAACATTAATCATGACTTTTTTTTTTAGTGTATATTAAACATAATTAGATTTTATTCTTGAGAAGAATAGGAAGAACAGTTAACTCATCTAAGAGCTGTGCTGCTCTGAAAAGAAATTAAGGTATGAAAAGCTATTGTCTCCACATTTAATGACCCCAGATTATTGTTCTTATACTGTGTTGTCCTGACCTTGATTTTCGCTATCAGAATATCCTGCTTCTAATTTTATATAATTTCTAGCCAATGAGAGGCTAAACATTTCTAATTGAGGAAAATGCATGAGCTACGTAACAGACTTTTGTCACTTACTCATACTTCATTTCAGGCTGTTTACTTGCTTATTCTAGGTTTGTTTCATTCTGAAAATGCTGGAGATCTGACCTTAATGCCAATGATAAACTCTGGGAAGAACAATTGAAAATCTATCTGTATTTCTATTTCTGTTCCAAAACTAATTGTATATAAATGTATAAAGAGCTTCTGCTGAGAAATCAGAAATTAGTCATTAAGATTAAACTCTCACTTTAGTTGGCTGGCTTTTCTGAAATGCTATATTTTCACCAACCTTGCTTTGAGAACCCTGGAAGCTAGCTCGGGGAGAACATCAAAACGCCTAAGCTACTGATCAAGGCAATGGGACTTTGAGAATACAAAAGCAAAGAAAAAAACCCAAATAATTAACTTGATAATTGTTTCCCTTAATGTGAACGCTAGCTAGTGGAGATATGGTAGTGGTGGCGTTGGTAAATGAAGCTCTTTGCAGTATTGGCAAGGCTAGCACGACACAGGGAGGGACTTGGGGGGACAGTCCGCGCGAGGCAGACAGCACAGTCAGCCCCTGCAGCTTTCGCTCTCAAGATGCTGAGAGCAAACTTTTTTCCTACAAGTTGAACATGAACCTTAGCAGTCATGTTAAACTTCTTCCACTTTCTATTTCTCCTAAGTGTTTGAAAATCTATCCTTTCCAGGTTCATTCTAAAGAGTGTTCTTTCATCTGCTCCTGGCACGTCCTTGCTTGCCTTTGGGAAAGTAACAATGATCACTTTCCCTCCCGCTCCTCTTAAGTTTTCCAGGCCACATGGTCTCACTCTGTTGCTCCTACAATTTCTGACCACAAATACTTGCACTATCTCTTCTGAATTAAATTTTGGAAGCTGAGTGTTTTTTCTCCACATGGGAAAATGCAATCATATAAAGATTCTGAAACAAAGAGGCCATTTGACCTCAGAAAAGCTGAATAAAATTGGAGAAGAAGGCATCTCTGCTGGCGCAAACGAGTCTGCAAGTGCATGTGGACACAATCCAGGACTCATTGTCATTGATCCCTGGGGCTAAACACATTGCCTGACATGTTGGAGACACTCCATGCATGTTACTTTGAATGGGAAATTTAAAATGGCATATTGGTGCTGCTGCTACTATTAACTCTTGCTGCTATTAGCAAACGGTTATTGATTGCTGCTGAGTTTTCATAGTAGTTCTAGAATCCTCCCAACAACCTGATATTAGGGTTAGAGGCTTGAAAAGACTTTGCCATTGAAAGGATGGTAACTGAGGTGTCATCCAAACCCCCATACTTAGGAAAGCATGGTGAACTTGTAATGGACCAATTTTGGGGTGTGGAGATGGAAGGGGAAGATGTTTGGGTTTATCCTAGCCAATCTTTAAGGATAAGCGACTCAATCCTTGTTCAAAGCAGGGGAGCTGAACTATGCTAATGGCTTTTCAGTGGCCAAAGGCTAAGAGCAAGAGTCTAGTTCCACCAAAGAACCTGACTGAAAATCAAGAACTAGGACGAACTTTCATCTTGCCCACGGTCACCCCCAGGGGTCGGGAAGGAAGCCTTAACTGGCGGAGCCACCTTAGGCGAGCAAGACCAGCTCCGGATTCCCACTGCTGGTGGGCGGGAAGACCTAGTAGGTTGTCGGGCTTGACAGCCAATCAGAACCAAGCCTGACAGTGCGCTAGGTCTTCCCGCCTACCAGTGGGTGGGAGCTCGAGTTAGTTTGGCTTACCTAATTCTGATCAGCTCAGGACTGAAGGGGCCGAGCCTGAGTAGTAAATGTCATCCACACCTGAATGGGGCTAAGGAAGATAGAGACAGCAGTCTGTTCTATTTGGAATGTATGCTCCAAGTCTTAGTAAAGGTAACTCCAACAAATATTCAAAACCTGGTGCTTGGCAAAATTCTAATTATCAAGCGACTAAAAACGGATGCCCCACTATAGATGAAGACTTCAAACTATTAGGACGAATGTTTTCAGAAAAAAAATTCTGGGAGCATTTCACATTCATTTCCATTAGATTGCTTTATTATACTGAAAACAATGGGAAACAGAGGAAAGAGTGTGGCTTTACAGTCAGAGACCTAGATGCAAATCTCAGCTCCTTCGCTGCCTATCGATATTTCCAGCCATGTGGACTTAGTCACATTATTTAATTTCACCCATCCTTGGCTTCCTCAAATACAATATCGGGATCGTAAGAGCTACAGCAGAGGACAGTTACGTGAAAGTAACTTGCACAAGCTCAGTTCCCTTAGGGTACTGATGACATGGCATAGAAGAGTGGTCAAGAGTCTTGATTTTGGATCCAGACTGCCGAGCGTGAATCTCACGCAATTGGTATCTTGGGGGTGAGTTACTTAATTTCTCTGGTTCCTCAGCATTCTCACCTGTAAGATGCAGATATTAATATTACCTATCTCATGGAATTATGAGAATTAGCAAATTAAAGTATGTAAAAGGTAACCCCCTGTCTAGCACAGGGTAAGCATCAACGAAGTCCTGGCCAGAGCTGGGCTGCGTCCTCCCTACCCTGTCTGTCATGACCACTCCTTTGTGTTGTCTGTCCATTTACCAGTGTTTCTTTAAGTGTGTATGCTTGGTGGGAGCAAGTGGACAGCGGTGGAGGGGAGAGATTCATTCTAGCTCGATTCATATCATATATTTGTTAAGATGCCTTGAAGCAAAGAGAATCTAGAATATGAAAATACAGAATTTGAAACTCAAAGTACTCGATCCCCAGGAAGTCAGTCTCCATGATCAAGCAGCCAGCAGCAAAAACAGAATCAGAAATGCAGCAGAAATATTCTAGAGATGCTCCTGCCTCTAGGTCCATTCCCATCTCTGGATATAGTCAGTGTCTGTTCCCTCAGCCCCCGACTTTGGATGCGTGGAAGTCCTCACTTGTTCCTCTAAAGAGGGTAGTTAACCAGAAGGAATGCCAGGGAAAATCCATCCAGCTGTTCACAGGTGGTGAGCCATATTTAAGAGAAGCCCTTCTTCATGTTGTGCCCAGATGTTGATAAACGTTGACAAAAAATTGACAAGAAATATTCGTATGGAAATAAGGCAAATATCCAGAAGGGTTTGGGGAGTGACATCCATGAGGACATTTTATAGGCACAGAAATAGCGAAATTGGTCATTTGCAAGTTCTTTGTGGCAGTGGCACTTGTTGTACCGGTATGGCAGCCACAATTCATGCTCCTCTCTCCCTCTCAAGAAACCACTTCAGAAGGCGAGTTAGCGAGAATGACATCACAGGGCTAAATCTATCTGCGCTACAACCATAAATTGTTTGCAAACCTCAGGACTTTATTGCTAGTAGAAATAAATTACTTACCTCAGAATCGATCCAGACACACCAGTATGTACCATAATGTGGTTTAGAACTCCCACCTAGTCTGATACTTCTCTCTTGTAGTGGATAAAGGTGAGGCTCAGAAAGCATAAGCAAATTGTTCAAGGTCACATGGCCAGCAAGTAGCGATGCCACCACCCACTTGAAACCTAGTCTACTGATTTGAGTCCAGTGTTCTTTTTACATGACACATCACATTTCCCTCAGCAGAGGCCCACGGTGTTATTCAAGTGAATAACAATTTAGTAGTGTTGGGTGTGACTCACTTTTCCTCCAAGATATATACCACTTCCCCCCCCAGGGCAAACCGTCTATTCCCTGTTTAGCCTCTGGACCACCTTTTACCACGTGGGTGGCTATATTGCTATTTCAAAAACCATGCTACTTATTCTAAAACCTACGTCTCATGTTCACACATTAAGCTGCAAATATATGTACCTTGCACTGAAAATACATTTAGAAAAAAGTTAGGCCTAACGTCGCTTAGACAAAATTTGTGTTTTTACAGAATTATTTATTATAGCAGAGAATCTTCAATTCCAATGACAAGGCAGCCTGCAGCAATGTTTAATATTCATTCACTTTTACTCAGGCAGAAAATTGACATTAGAACAGGTCTATTTTTATAAAAGATATTCTAGCTTTTCCAAAGGGAAGATATTTTTTCAAATATTATTCGAAAATATGCACAGAGAGGGTAGCCCTAACCTGTGATAGCAAGTGATAACTTTATATTAGCTACTCCAGCCGGTAAAATGCTTTTGCAAACTTCCTGACCATGTAGCAGGCCTGAGAGCTGGGAGACTTTGGTAATACAGAAGACAGACAGCTCAGGCCCTGCCATGTGTCCCCGTCTTGGGTCACAAGAGAAATGAGGGATCTTCCCCCTGAGTGAGTTGACAGCCAATTATTTGCTCAATATCTAGGCTGCAGATGTTGGAAAATGTCAGCCTTCAGAAGGAACAAGGAACTAACCACTGCAGCTTGACCCAGGCAGACGGCCAAGAGAGTCATGGTTTGGTGACAGATGGACAAAATTTTTTTTAAATCACCAAACAAAGAGATATACAGACAAGGAAGACACTTAGGCAAACACACTTGTCCCTTCTGCCCCGGGCCCCAGGCACAATGTGAGCAGTGCATTGACTGTCACTGTGTCCTGTGGTCAGGGCAACCTTTGTCCAGGCTTTGCTCAGCCTATTTGCTGGTCTATCTTCGAATCCTTCATGCCAAGACTGGTTTGACTGAGCAGCCATCCATCTGGGCTGCTTTCCCAGCGACAAAGAAAACCACGTGGTCCAGAGGTCTTTTATGAGTTGAGAAACGGTAAAAAGCAACCAAAAAACAAACAGGCCTAAAGCGGAGGGAAATGAGGAAGCATGTGAAGTGCACACCGTGACTGTGCCAAGGACAAGAGCTGCCTGGTGCCAGGCTCGCTCGTGTGACCTATGCTGTGGCATGAAGACCTATCTCCTACAGAATGCAAAGGTCTGAAAACAGTGCAGCCAGCCCAGGAGGCTCAGGTGAACAAGATGAGGGAGAGAGGCAACAGGAACCTCTGGGGCATCTTCCCTCCTAAGCCTGGGTGGGGTGCCCAGGAGGCTGCATCCCTCCTCCCTCTAGAGGAAGACACCTGGGGCAGGGATACAGCAGCCCCTAGGAAATCAGCACGATTAAACTGACTCCCTCGACCAGGTGGGCTCTCATTAGGAGAGCGTTTCATGCTCTTTGTAATAATAAGGGGTGGGTATAACAACAAGAAATATTAGTCCTCATCTAACAAAGAGAAACCTACTAAACTATAAATTTTTACTTTATTAAATTTTCATCTACTTTTATTTTAGTACTTTTTAATCAATGACACAGAACCATCCAGACCCAATCGGGGAGTTTTCCTTGAGACTTGATCAACTTGAAGCAACTATTATGATATTGGTTCAGCAAATAAGCAACTTTTATTGAAATGGGAATATTTAATATTATGAAGACAGCAATGTTTCTCCCTGAAAGAACATATAATATAATGCAATTATAAGTAGAATCCTAGAAGGTTGTGTGTTTGGTTTGGTACAATAGGGGTTATTTTACTTATTTTATTTTTGGAACTGGATGAAGTAATTTGAAGTCTGCATGGAAGAATAAGTCTAGAGAATATTATGAAATTATGAGGAATGGAAACAGAGCACGTTGTATTTGAGGCTGAGGATTTGATTTGCCTTACCAGCTATAAAACTTATTTTAGAGTTTCTTTGATCAAACCAACACAGGGACAACAGATAGATCAATAGAGAATCCAGAAAAAAATCTGAGTAGCCATGAGAAATTGACATGTGACAAAAATGATACTTTAATTCAGAGGAGAAATGATGGCTTATTTAGTCCTTTCTCCTCTAAAATAAAATTTAATAAGGTTGGATTTTGCTGGCATGATTAACCATTTTGAGGAAAATGAATTTGGATCTCATCCCGCAGCAAATACAAAAATAAATTCTAGATGAATTAAAGATTTACATGTTTAAAAATTAAAAAACAAAATGCAGCTTAGAGTTCTGAAGCAAAATTGGAATGATCAAAGCTATAAAGCAAAGGCAGTTTTGATGATTAAAAGAAATTTTTAAAAAATGTTTGCAATGATAAATGAATCCACAATGTGAAAAGACAAATGATAGATGGTAAAACTTGCTTGAAAATCACATGTAAGATGCAGAGTTAAATTCTATAATATATAAATTGATAAGGAAAAGGCATAGAAATTAATACGAATGGGCAAGGAATATGGTTCAATTCTTAACATACAATTCACAAAAGAGAGTCCAAATGGTTAATAAATAAAAGAAAAGATGCCCAACTTCACTGATAGTCTGGAGAATGCAAATTAAAACTACAAAAAGATGCCATATTTCATCCATTAGATAGGCATTAATTACAAAGAATAGTAATCCTCAATGCCCGCCAGGACAAAAGAAAAATTTCTCCCAAATACTGCTGATGGAAACATGGATACAATAGTTTAAGAAAGTAATCCAATAATACCTAGTAAAATAATTGCAATGTGTAGCATTATTTGTAGAGACCTCCCTCCCAAAGAAATCTCTAAAAATAACCTGAATATACATCAATTGACAAATGGCTAAACAAATTATGGTACTTAATACTGTTAAAAGTATGCAAAATATGAAATGTTATGTAGCTATTAAAAAGAACAAGCTAGATCTGTAGCTATTGATATGGAAGGAGATCAATGGCACCTTGTTTGTGAGAAAAAGCCAGTTATAAAAAAATGCATTGTAATGGTTAATTGTAGTGTCAGTTTGGCTAGACTCTGCTGTCCAGATATTTGGTCAAACACCAGGCTACACGTTGCTGTGAAGGTTTTTTTTTTTTTTTTTTTAACTATTTTTTCCACTCTTTTTCTTTTATTGTAGTAACGTTGGTTTACAACATTATGTAAATTTCAGGTGTACATTGTTATATTTCGATTTCTCTGTAGATTACATCATGTTCACCACCCAGAGACTAATTACAGTCCACCCCCACACATGTGCCTAATCACTACTTTACCCTCCTCCCCCTTCTCCTATGGCGACCACAAATCCGATCTCTGCTTCTATGTGATTGTTGTTGTTTTTATCTTCTTCTTATGAGTGAGATCATATGGTATTTGACTTACTCCCTCTGACTTGTTTTGCTTAGCGTAATACCCTCAAGTTCCATCCATGTTGTCACAAATGGCCAGATTTCATTGATTCTTATGGCTGAGTAGTATTCCATTGTGTATAAATACCACATCTTCTTTATCCATTCGTCCGTTGATGGGCACCTAGGTTGCTTCCAAGTCTTGGCTATTGTGAGTAATGCTGCAATGAACATAGGGGTTCAGATATCTTTACACATTAGTGTTTTCATGTTCTTTGGATAAATACCCAGCAGTGGAACAGCTGGATCATATGATACTTCTATTCTTAACTTTTTGAGGAATTTCCATACTGTTTTCCATAGTGGCTGCACCAGTTTGCACTCCCCCAGCAGTGTATGAGAGTTCCTTTTTCTCCACATCCTTTCCAACACTTATTGTTGCCTGTCTTGTTAATTATAGACATTCTGACTGGAGCAAGGTGATATCTCATTGTAGTTTTGATTGACATTTCCCTGATAGTGATGTTGAACATCTGTTTATGGGCCTGTTGGCCATCTGTATATCTTCTTTGGATACAAGTCTGTTCAGATCTTTTGCCCAGTTTTTAATTGGGTTGTTAGTTTTTTGTTGTTGAGATGCATGAGTTCTTTATATATTTTGAATACTAACTCCTCATCAGATACATGGTTCGCAAATATCTTCTCCCAATTGTTAGGTTTTCTTTTTGTTTTGTTTATGGTTCCTTTGCTGTGCAGAAGATTTTCAGTTTGATGTAGTCCCATTTGTTTATTTTTTCTATGGTTTCCCTTGCCTAGTCAGGCATGGTACTTGAAAATATGCTGCCAAGACCGATGTCAAAGGGTGTACTGCCTATATTTTCTTCTAGAAGTTTCATGGTTTCAGGTCTTACATACAAGTCTTTAATTATTTTGAGTTGATTTTTGTGTATGGTGTATGATAATGGTCTACTTTCATCCTTTTGCATGTGGCTGCCCAGTTCTCGCAACACCATTTACTGAAGAGACTTTACTTTCTCCATTGTGTGTTCTTGGCTCCCTTGTTGAAAATTATCTGTCCATAGATGTGTGGGTTTATTTCTGTGCTCTCAATTCTGTCCCATTGATCTCTGTGTCTGTTTTTGTGCCAGTATTGTGCTGTTTTGGTTACTATGGCTTTGTAGTATATTTTGAATTCAAGGCGTGTGATACCTCCAGCTTTGTTCTTTTTTCTCCGGAATCCTTTGGCTATTTGGGATCTTTTGTTGTTCCATATAAATCTTAGGATTCTTTGTTCTATTTCTGTGAAAAATGTTGTTGGAACTTTGGTAGGGATTGCATTGAATCTATAGATTGCTTTAGGAACTATGGACGTTTTAACTATGTTGATTCCTCCAATCTAAGAGCATGGAATTTCTTTCCAATTCTTTGTGTTTTCCTCAATTTCTTTCAACAATGTTTTATACTTTTCAGTGTACAGATCTTTCACCTCTTCAGTTAAGTTTATTTCTAGGTATTTTATTCTTTTTGTTGCAATTGTAAATGGGATTGTATTCTTAATTTCTCTTTCTGCCACTTTGTTGTTAGTGTATAGAAATGAAACTGATTTTTGTATGTTGATTTTGTATCCTGCAACTTTACCGTATTCATTTATTATTTCTAAAAGTTTTTTTAGTGGATGCTTTAGAGCTTTTTATATATAAAATCATGTCATCTGCAAATAGTGACAGTTTCACGTCTTCCTTTCCAATTTGTATCCCACTTATTTCTTTTTCTTGCCTGATTGCTCTGGCTAAGACTTCAATACTATGTTAAATAAGAGTTGTAAAAGTGGGCATCCTTGTCTGGTTCCTATTCTTAGAGGGATAGCTTTTAGTTTTTTGCCATTGAGAATGATATTAGCTATGGGTTTGTTATATCTGGCCTTTGTTATGTTGAGTTATTTTCCTTCTATACCCATTTTATTCAGAGCTTTTATCATAAATGGATGCTGTATCTTGTCAAATACTTTCTCTGCACCTATTGAGATGATCATGTGATTTCTATTCTTCATTTTGTTAATGTGGTGTATCATGTCAATTGATTTGTGGATGTTGAAGCATCCCTGTGTCCCTGGAATGAAACTCACTTGATCATGATGTACAATCTTTTTAATGTATTGTTGTATTTGATTTGCTAGTATTTTGTTGAGGATTTTTGCATTGATGTTCATCAGTGATATTGGCCCATAGTTTTCTTTTTTTCTCTTGTCCTTGTCTGGTTTTGGTATCAGGGTAATATTGGCTTCATAGAATGACTTAGGTAGCTTTCCTTCCTGTTCAATTTTTTAGAAGAGTTTGAGAAGGATGGGTATTGTCTTCTTTGAATGTTTGGTAGAATTCACCAGGGAAGCTGTCTGATCGTGGACTTTTATTTTTCGGTAGGTTTTTAATTACTGTTTCGATCTCCTTATTGGTGATCAGTCTATTCAAATTCTCTACTTCTTCTTGATTCCGTTTTGGAATGTTGGATGATTCTAAGAATTTATCCATTTCTTCTAGATTTTCCAATTTGTCGGCATATAGCTTTTCACAGTATTTTCTTATAATCTTTTGTATTTCTGAGATTGTTGTAATGTCTCTTTTTTCATTTCAGATTTTATTTATTTCAACCTTCTCTTTTTCTTAATGAGTCTAGCTAAAGGTTTTTCAAATCTGTTTATCTTTTCAATAGCTCTTAGTTTCATTGACTTTTTCTATTTCTTTTTAGTCTCTACTTCCTTTATTTCTGCTCTGATTTTTACATTTCCTTCCTTCTGCTGATTTTGGGCTTTGTTTGTTCTTCTTTTTGCAGTTCCTTTAGGTACACCGTTAGATGGTTTGTTTGAGATTTTTCTTATTTGTTGATGTAGGTCTGTATTGCTATAAACTTCCCTCTTAGAACTGCTTTGCTTGTATCTCATAAATTTTGTCATGTCGTATTTTCATTTTCATTTGATCCCAGTATTTGTTGATTTCTCCTTTGATTTGTTCATTGACCTAGCGGTTATTCAGTAGCATTTTGTTTAGTCTCTACATATTTGTGGCTTTTCTGATTTTCTTCCTGTAGTTGATTTCCAGTTTCATACCACTGTGGTCAGAAAAGATGCTTGGTATTATTCCAATCTTCTTAAATTTATTGAGATTTGTTTTGTGGCCTAATATGTGATCTATCCTGGAGAATGTTCTGTGTGCATTTGAAAAGAATGTGTATTCTGCAGCTTTTGGATGGAATGTTCTTTCTATATCTACTAAGTCCATCTGGTCAAATGTGTTGTTTAAGGCCAGTGTTTCCTTATTGATCTTCTATTTGGATGATCTATCCATTGGTGTAAGTGGAGTGTTAAAGTCCCCTACTATTGTTGTGTTACTGTGCATTTCTCCTTTTATGTCTGTTAATAATTGCTTTATACATTTAGGTGCTCCTATGTTGGGTGCATAGATATTTATAAGTGTTATACCTTCTTCTTGGATTGTCCCCTTTATCATTACGTAGTGTCCTTCTTTGTCTTCTTACAATTTTGTCTTAAAGTCTATTTTGTCTTATGTAAGTATTGTTAACCCAGCTTTCTTTTCTTTGCCATTTGCATGGAATATCTTTTTCCATCCTTTCACTTTCAATTTGTGAGTGTCGTTAGGTCTGAAGTGTGTATCTTGTATGCAGCATATAAATTGGTCTTGTTTTTTTATCCAATCAGCTACCCTATACCTTTTGATTGATGAATTTAGTCATTGACATTTAAAGTAGTTATTGATAAGTATGTACTTATTGCCATTTTGTTACTTTTTTCTTGGTGTTTGAGTAGTTCTTCCCTGTTGCTTTCTTCTTCTCTTGCTCTCTTCCCTTGTGGTTTGATGGCTTTTTTAGTATTATGTTTGTGCTCTTTTCTCTTTTTTGTGTATTTGTTATAGGTTTCTGGTTTGTGATTACCATGCAGTTCATATATAATAACCTACATATATAGCAATTTATATTAAGTTGATGGTGTCTTTAATTTGAACTCTTACTAAAAGGTCTACTCTTTTACCCCCCTCCTCCCACATTTCACATTTTTGATATCATATCTAACTCCTTTGTGTGGGTGTGTGTACCCATTACCCTCTTATCATAGACATAGATAATTTTAGTACTTTTGTCTTTTGACCTTCATATTATCTTCATAGGTGGTTGATCTGCTACCTTTACTGTATTTTTGCCTTTACCAGTGATTTTATTGCTTTTCTTGTGATAATTTTCTTATTCCTATTTGTGGTCTTCTCTTTCCCACTTAAATAAGTCCCTTTAGCATTTCTTGTAGGGCTGGTTTCTTGGTGATAAACTCCTTCACTTTTTGCTTGTCTGCGAAACTGTTTATCTCTCCTTCCATTCTGAATGATAACCTTGTTGGGTAGAGTATTCTTGGCTGTAGATTTTTTCCTTTCTTCACTTTAAATATACCATGCCACTCCTGTGAAGGTATTTCTTAGGTGTGATTAAGTAGATAAGTAGACTTTGAGTAAACCAGATTACTCCCCATAATGTGGGTGGGCCTCATACAATCAGTTGAAGGTCTTAAAAGAAAAAGACAGTGGTCCCCAAAGGAAGAATGAATTCTGACCTCAGGCTACCTTCAAACTTATGATTGCAGTATCAACTTTTTCTGGGTCTCCAGTTTGCCAGGCTGCCCTGTGGATTTCAAACTTCCTAGCCACCACAGTCATGTGAGCTATTTCCTTAAAAGAAATCCTCTCTCTTTCTCTCTCTGTGTATATGCATCTTTTTGATTCTGTTTCTCTGGATAAGCCTAACTAATATATGCATATAGTTTTTCCATAGCTACAGACAAACTCTATACATGTGTATTTATGTTTGTATAAGTTTGTATGAACATGAGGAAAATTGAAGAAGAATTTGCACCAAGCTGAAAATACTGATACGTGTGTATTTAGGAAGAAGAGAAAGGGGAAAAAAATCTAGAGAAAAAAGGAAGTAGCATAATATAAAAGGAAGTACAATAAAACCACAAGTATATAAAAATTGAACATGCATGAAAATAAAGACCTAAATCAACTATATTTTAAAAGGATGAATGAGGACCAGATAGTATAAGGTTTCACACCAGGGTAAAGAGCTCTGACTTACCCTGAACAGAACAGAAAGTCATCAAAGGTTTGAAGCACACACATAACAGTGATCTGAAGACACTTCGCCAAGACAGGCTCATTTCTGGGCGCAGTGGGAGCAGAGCATTCAGGAGCTCACACTTTCACATCGGGCAGATCTGGGTTCAAATCCTAGCTCTACCACTTACTTGAGTGTCATCTTTTATATATGGTTTAATTCCTCTGAGTTGTAGTGCCTAATCTATAAAGTAGGAGTAATAATACCTACTTCACAAGGTTTCTGTGAGTATCCAATAAGATCACCTTTGAAAAGCACTTAGTATGCTTTATGTTGGCAGAGCAAACACATCTATTACTACCGTTGTTTCTGTTGTTATTAGAGATAGAGGCAGCAAGATTACTAGGGAGCTATTGAAAGAGCCCAAATTTGCAAAGAGTGGTTCGGTGGTTGGTAGAGTACTTCCACACAGCCCAAGTAACGTAAGGAAAGTCGTGTGTGTGTGAGCATGCGTGGGCACGTGTGCACGGCCATCAAGCTCAGAGGGAAGAGGCGGTAGCAGTAGGAACGAGTGGAGGGGAGGATCTTGGAGGTGAAATCTATAAGATTATTTCAATATCAAAGATGCTGCTGAAGTTTCTGTATTAGACAGTGATGCTCCTAAGGGAGGAGGAGCAGGTTTGGGAGAAGGATATACAATAAGGAGTTTGGGCACATAACAATAGCTAATGTTTATTGAGTGCTTATTTTTTATGACCCTCACAACAACCTACACAGTTGTTACAATTACTTTTCCCATTTCACAGATGAGGAAACTGAGGAAAAGAGACATTAACCAACTTGCTCAGGGTCACAGAGCTAACAATTGCTGGAACTGGGTTATGAAGAGATGAAGAGAATTTCAAAATGGAGGACACGGTTAAAGGCGTGAAGGGTTGCCAAGAGTCTGGGAGGGTAAAGACTGAAAAAAGACATTGGATTTGGCAATCGGGAGGCAACCTCATCCTTGTTAGGGTCTGAGTGCAATGGTTTTAAGAATAGAGCATACATAAGAGGAAATGGTAAATATTGAATATTTTTTCAAGAAATGTAACAGCCAAAGGCAGGAGACAGATAGGAATGCAGTTATAAAGTCTTGCCTCCATTTGAAACTCTCCAAAGGCTCCCTAGCTCCCTCAGAATAAAACAAAATCCCTAGTCAGCCTACAAGGTCCCATCTGATCTGGTGCCCACCTACCACTTTGGTTTCATCACCTGCTACTCTCTGCCTCGCTAACTGTGCTCCAGCTTCACTGGCCTTGTTGTTCCTGGTACAAACACACTCTCCTGCTTGCGGAATTCACACTCTCGTGTTCCCTCAGCCTGGACCACTATTCCCCTGGATGTCAGCATCTCTTAATTTATGTCTCTGTCTTGTCTCCCTGTCAGAGGCCTTCCCTGAACAGCTTATCCAAAACAGCATTCCTTCTACCCCTGTCATTTTCCATTGTCCTTCTCACTTTTTTTCTTCATAGCTCTCATCAACATCACCAGATGTTTACTTGTTTAGTGTTTGCTTCCCAACACCACATATGGGCTCCATGAGGAGAGGGATGTGGTTTTTTTCCTTATAACAGCTCCAGCAACCAGAACCTCTGTTGATACCTGTTGGAGCCCCATAAAGATTTGTTAAAGGAATTAAGAAATAAAGCTGGGAGGCTGCGTACTTCTTCCCAAGAAGACCATAATTTAACTGTGCATTCACAATGCATGCACACACATATACAATATTCACATGAGCACAAGTGCACAAGTTAATGTAGTACGAAAACAGAGCACACAAACCTCATGTAGACTTGGGTTAGACGGTGGGTTGAGGTCAACCAGGAAACACTCTGCACGAGCGAAGAGGTTCAAGTGAGATTTTTTTGGAAGAGGACGGGATCTTGGATTTGCAAGAAGGGAAGTGTAAGTGAGGAATGAGTAATGTTGTATCTGAAGACGGGGGTGAGGGAGGGTTGAAAGAGAAAGTCATGCGGAGATAATCAGTTCTCTGGAGGGCTCAGAATACATTATTAATGATTTCTCTCTCTCTCTTTCTTTGTCTCTCTTCCTCACACACACACAATAAAACACTGTGGAAATTCCTCTAGTAAAACTGGCTTTTGCCCATTCCTTTTATTTATATATGACTTATGCACTGCCTTCCTCCAACAAGTTTCCAGAAATTTTATAAATAAAACAGAGAACTCAACCAATGTGATTAAAAAACACTGATGAAGTTTTACAACACTTGTATTTAGGAGCGACGGAAAATTCATCTAAGTCACTCTTGTGTCATTTCATGCCTTAGTTACTGGAGAAGCCAGTGGTTTCCAATTCTGATTTCACTTTGTAGTTATTGGAAGAAATTTTTTGAAATTGGAAGAAATTTTTTGTTATTGGAAGAAAGTTTTGAGAAATACCTGTGGCCAGGCCCTGCCCCAGCCAATTATTTCAGAAACTTTGAGAGTGGGACCTGGGCACTGATAAGTTTGTAAAGCTCCACAGGTGCTTATAAAATGCATCCAGATTGAGAACCACAAAGCTAATTCATTCACCCCAGATGGAATCCCTGAGCACAAAAAGGTGGCCTGGAGGAGCTGTGATGTCCATGTGCACAGGTAAGGTTAGAGAAGAGGGGCCGGCCCCGAGGCTGAGTGGTTAAGTTCACACACTCTGCTTTGGTGCCCAGGGGTTCGCCACTTTGGATCCTGGGTGTGGACCTATGTGCTGCTTATCAAGCCATGCTGTGGTGGCATCACACATAGAAGAACTAGAATGACTTACAACTACAATGTACAACTATGTTCTGGGGCTTTGGGAAGAAAAGAAAAAAAAAGAGGAAGATTGGCAACAGATGTTAGCCAGGGCCAATCTTCCTCACCAAAAAAAAAAAAAAAAAAGATGTTAGAGATTTTTCCTTGACAATTTATCAATATACCTTTATAACCTGAACTTCTTGTCTACTAACTTCTATTACTATTCCAATCTGTTTGATAAATACAGAGTATTAATGAGCAATCACAAAATTTCCCTACATTTTAAACTGCAATGTGGAAATAGAACTCCTGGGAGACATGTGGTGGCAAAGACAGAGATAAAGCTATACAGTTGGTAAAGGATAGAATGTGTTTGGTCAACATGAGTTATGGACAATTGTGAGTCAACTCATGTGTGTCAATATGGACAACTTTCACATCTTTTTCTCTCTCTCTCCCTGCCTCCCAATTTTAAGTATGCACTTTTTTTTTTTTGGTGAGGAAGATTGGCCCTGAGCTAACATCTGTTGCCAATCTTCCTCTTTTTTTTTTTCCTTTTCTCCCCAAAGCCCCAGTGCATAGTTGTATACTCTTCGTTGTGGGTCCTTCTAGTTGTGGCATGTAGGACGCTGCCTCAGCGTGGTCTGATGAGCAGTGTCATGTCCGCGCCCAGGATTCGAACCAACGAAACACTGGGCCGCCTGCAGCGGAGCGCGCGAACTTAACCACTCGGCCACGGGGCCAGCCCCCCTGCTTCCCAATTTTTGACCTCCAATTCTTTATTTTAAAATTTAACTTAAAATGCACAATAACCCTATTTATAATCTATTTATAAACATTCAAAGTTCACTGAAATAGATGTTCATTTTCACTAATATTTTTCTTTATTGCCTGCCACATAGGCAAAAAATCCAGCTTACTATGGGACAAAAGAAACAAGGCAATGAGAAATTAGGTGTAAAATGTCACCAATGATTTAGGAACCACTGAGACTGTGGGGCTGCTCTGAATTCACCTGATCACATCTGGGTGCCCAGACTCAAACCTGCAGTCTAACGGAGTTGGTCCTACTCATAACTAATGCAGAGGTTTGATCCTTACAATGTTGATCAGTTTAGAGCTAAACTCTGAAGACTGGTGCCAAGTTCCCTACTGCTATTGCTCTCCATTGCTGTCATGACCAAGTAGTGCAAACTTAGTCACTTTAAATAGCACAGTTTGTTTCTCACGGCTCTGTAGGTCAGAAATCCTGGTGGTTCGATTGGTTTCTCTGCTCTGAGTCCCTCAAGGTGGAAATCAAGGAGTTAGCCGGCCTGGGCTCTTCTCTCAAAGTCCTGGGGGAAGAATCCACTTCCAGGCTCTTTCCGGTTGTCCAAAGAGCTCACTTCCACATGGTCGTGGGACTAGGGTCCTCATAGCCTGGTTGACTGTCAGTCCGGTGCCTCTCTCAGATCCTTCAGGGCACCTGCATCCCCATCATTACGGCCCCTCCATCTTGGAGCCAGCAACGGCAGGTCAAGACTTCAGACTTTGAATCTCTCTGACTTCCCCTTCAGCCACATCTCTCTGACTCTAACTAGAGAAAATTCTCTGTTTTAACGATTCATGTGATTAGATTGGGCCCACCCAGATAATCCAGGATAATCTCCCTATTTTAAGGTCTGTAACCTTAATTCCTTCTGCAAAGTCTGCATTGCCCGGTAATGTGACGTCTTCAGTTCCCGAGGATTCGAGCAGGAACATCTTTGGGGTCCATTCTGCCTACTGCATTGCTCATGGGCCGTAAAGTGACTACCACACACCCCCGTGTCTGTGTATTTCATTGTTCAAGCCAAGTTAACTTGAAATTTCACCAAGTCTTCCTTTTTTCATGCAAGTTTCATGCCTGTGTTGTTAGATAAGATACATTCCACTGCTGGTCTGTTCAGGACGCCATAACAAAAATACCATAGACTGGGTGGCTTAACAAATCTTTATTTCTCACAGCTCTGGAGGCTGGAAAGTGCAAGATCAAGGTGCTGGTAGATTCAGTGTCTGGTGAGAGCCTGCTCCCCGGTTCATGGATGACCGTCTGCTCACTGTGTCCTCGTAAGGGGTGAGGGAGCTCTCTTGAGTCTCTTATAAGAGCAATAATCCCAATCATGAGGGTTCCCCCTTCATGACCCAAACACCTCCTTAAAGGCCAGCCCTCCAAATACCATCACACTGGGGTTTAGGTTTCAGCGTATGAATTTCAGGGGGACACGAACATTAAGTCTGTAGCCCCTACCAAGAATTTTGAAGAGTCAGTTTCCTTGTGTAACACAAGAATAGTGAACTCTTCCCCAGAAAAAAAAAATGAACATTAAAAAAGATTTAATGTTTCTTGACCTTTACTTTGCCCATAACAAGTTGAAAGCAAACCATAAAGACAATCACAGTCTCCATGATTAGTGCTATAGCAATTCCTTTCTTTATTTGATTACTACAGCAGTGATGTATTTGAATAGCTTAGAAACACTGGATGCCCAAATTGTTTATAAATAAAGGAACAGAGGAAGTACTGACAATAACAATTCTTAACTCCAAAACTCTATTTGTTTAATCTTTTTATGTTGAAACATGGTTGGTCCCATATAGACATTCCACTGCTATGCATAAAACTAATGTCATTAAATGATATCATTTTTACAGGTGGCAAGAAAATCCTGTCAGCTTTGATGGGGGTTATATAATGGAAATCGCACTAAAAAGAGGACCAAAGTGACACAGAATAGTTTCCAAGGTTGGTAATAAGGAGGAATGATATTAAATTATCACCTAGGAAACCAGAGAGAGAAATTTTTAAAGATTTCACCATTAAGGTCAGTTAGAGTTTACTGTCAAGATAAAAAAATATGCATTTACCTCAGCTGCATCAAGGAAGAGCGAGGCAGGGAGAAGAGAGAGAGAAGCAAGGAGGACCGGCCCTGGGCTGTGAGGATGTAGCCGCTCCTGACATTGACGAGGAGGGCGTGGGAGTCAGCGCACCGCAGAGGCAGAGCTGCTCACGGACATCAGTCCTCCTGCTCCCTCTCACCCCTCTTATACTTTGACAAGTGACATTCAGCATGGTGGCCGCAAATGCCATTAGGTAGATGAGCATATGACAGCGAGCGCACATGCCGTTGAAAGTCCATGCGATATTCTAATTCAGAAGCAGAAGTCTTGTATGTCAGTGACCCTGAGTAATTGTTTTAGTGCCTGCTGCCAAAAAAATCATGGTAAAGTCATTTCAGGCACTTCATTCTAAACACAGTGATGCTTTTATGAGGCTAATAAACCCATCTCTAAAATGTTGTCAATTTGTATATTTAGAAATTCTGCTGAAAGCATATAACCTTTGCTGAAGTACACAGTGTACTTGTTTTTTGGATTGAAAGCTTTGCAACACGCCATGGCCAAAAGTAATAATGTTCCGATTTAAGTGTGAAATACTGAAGAACAGCTGCTTATATGTGGAAGAAGCTCACATGTCACCACAGCCACAGTCTGACTGCCGTAGGCAGTGGTTATCCCTCGGGTACCAGCGCAAAGAATGTCTCAAGCCCTGTGGTTAGCGGAAGGTGGTGCCATTATTTTTCCAAACATGATGCTGAATATGTTTCTATTCCACCTTACGTTAGAAAACCAATCAACCAATCAACAACGACAATTCCATCCAAAGTTACTCCTGTCATTACACACGTAGAGATTAGTACCTATTGCTGGATGCTGTAGGCAGTACCTCCCAGTCAAGGTCAATACTAAAGGGCAAAGAGATCCTAGGAGCACAGAACACTAAGGCTGGAATGGATCTTACAGAACCTCTAGTCCAGAGGTTCCCAATCCATGGGCTTCAGGCTGCTATCATAACAAAGGAACTATGAATGTATAATGCAACGAGCCTCATATATAGCACTCACACACACATTTATATATATATACAAACACATAAACACATCCACCCACACTTATTACATTTTAAATTAGAACATATTGAAATCATTTGTGTTCCCTTCTCCTTTACAAGACGGTAGTCAGGCTCTTTGTACAACATTGGCTCAGAATAAGCTTGAATTTCTTCCTATATTTTATTTTCTGAAACCCTAAGCTCCTTGGAAGAATTAAGTTATGAGTGGGGGAGAAGGGTGGAAGCTTTAAACCAAAGTAAGGAAGATTTTCCCTACTGAGGAAGATATGAAAGTCTTTTGAGAGAGCACAGAAGACTGGAAGAGCAACAGACTCAACGGCATAGAGAATTTTCTAGTTTTCTAGTATGTCTGGTATGTCTGGGAAGGCGTACCAACCAACAACCAGGACTTTTATACTTGGCAAAGATTACCATGCCCAGAGAACCAGCAAGTGAGGCAACCGTAAAAGGACCAAGTGGTTTTGGACAACGAGTATTTTAGCAGTAATAAGGATTGGTTGAAGGTTGGAGGGATCCTAGGTTTGAAGGAGGAGCCCAAACAATGACTGAAATTAGATAAATTACTAGACTGACAAAATCATTTTTGTGATATTCATAGCCAGATTTAAGTCATTTTTTTAAAAAGTGATGTTTCATATACATCAGAATTTATGGAATAATACCAGTAGCTGCTATAAACATGTATATATAACCACTCTGAAAATGTATATAGATGCTGTTGTGGTAAATAAAATGAAATTTAATTAAAAGGAGGTCTAGGGGCCAGCCTCGTGGTCAAGGGGTTAAGTTCATGTGCTCCACTTCAGCCGCCCAGGGTTCACAGGTTTGGATCCCGGGTGCAGACCTATGCACCGCTCATCAAGCCATGCTGTGGCGGCGTCCCACACTGAAGAACTAGAATGACTTGCAACTAGGATATACAACTATGGACTTGGGCTTTGGGTCGAAAAAGAAGTTCTAAGTTTGTCGTTCTTTAGTTATCATCAATTTTTCAATCAATGGTCACTAAAATTACAACTGCCAACATATTGTTTTCCTCATGATGACATTAAAATGAAGAGATTCTCGTGCTGCACTGAAAATCACTACTCTTCTCCATCCTTCTCATCTTTCAGGAGAGGAAACAGATTTGGCAAGGTTAAGTTCCTTTCCCCAGGTCACCTGAGGAGCTAATGTCTGAGCTGCCCCAGGACCTAGCTTGTCCTACGATATCACCAGGAGCAGCCAGAGGAAGAAGGGGATCCGGCCCTGGCCGCCCTCCTTGAGTGGTCAGGGCAATCCTCCTCTGACTGTTTTTCCTGCTGTATCTGGCAGCACACATTTGTTCATCCTGCCTCTCCCTGATCTGATTCTGTTGGCCTGCCTCCTGTCTGCTGTCTCCTGCTTGAGGTCTCTTGATCTATCTTCTTTTAACCAGGTTGAAATGTTTAAAATGTTTTTGATGTGTACTTAATAAAATTTTATTTTCCCTGCCCTTAACTTTTACATCAGAAGGACTTTTGCCATCTCTGCAGCCTTCTCTGTACAACAATCAGTTGCTTTTCTCTTCCAATGTGTCACAGCTGGTTCTTTGTGAAGTTCTTTTTTTTGTATTCAGATATAATTGACATATAACATTATATTCGCTTCAGGTGTACAACATAATGATTTGATATTTGTATGTATTGTAAAGTGATCACCACCGTAAGTCCAGTTAATATCCATCATCTCACAGTTACAATTTTTTTCTTGTGATGAGAACTTTTAAGACCTATTCTCCTAGCAAATTTCAAATATACAACACAGTATTATTAACTATAGTCACCACGCTGTATATTACATCCCCAGGGCTTTTTTTTTAAGATTTAACATGTAAGTGAGATCATATGCTATTTGTATTTCTATGTCTGATTTATTTCACTTAGCATAATGCCCTCACAATCCATCCAAGTTATCTCAAATGGTAAGATTTCCTTCTTTTTATGGCTCAATAATATTCCAATGTGTGTGTGTGTGTGTGTGTATAAATTCGGCTAAATAATATTCCATTATGTATACACAATGTATATGGTATTTTTCTTTCTATATTTTTTTATATATAAGAGAAAAGTAACTGATTGATGTACAGGGAAAGCTATAAATACAGTAAAATCCTTCTGATGTAAAATTCCATTGTATGTATATATATGTACATATGTATAATATTCCATTGTATGTATATATAAGAAATATGATATGTATAATATTATTCCATTGAGTGTGTATATATATGCAAAATATGTACATACCACATTTTCTTTATCCACTCATCCATCAATGTGAAGTTCTTGAGAAAAGATTCCCCATTCCTTTCCTAAAAGGAATATCATATTGGATAGTCCTATATCATAATTGGATAGTCCGATATTGTATTGGATATTCCTAGAGGCAGTGTGGTTTCCTAACTAGCTGTGCTTCAGAAACACATAAACCACTTATTATGAAATGCAGATTCCTGGGTCTCAGCCCTGGCACTTCTGATTCAGCACCTTTTACCTGCACCCGTCACTCCCCAGGTGATTCTAAAGCAGACACGGGCTTGGGGACCTCTACTCTAAGGCAAACAGGCAAGAATAAATCTACAAAGTGGTTTTAATTACAGCTAAAGATGCATCATTATTAATGACAGCTTTGCTTCTAGCAAATGCTTTCTTTAACTCACCATTTGATTCCTACTCCATTCTATCTCTGGCCTCCCATTCAGTCCTGTCCTATTTCCTTTAACAAATAAAGAGAACTGATCAACTCTATTGGACCATATGTTCAGTAGAGGCAACACAGGAAACTCTAGTAGCCTGAGGAATAAAATTTACTGACTCCTGAAGTCCATCAACAGTTAATGAAGCTTTGGGACTTTCTCCTTTTGAGATCATAATTTATTAATTAAAAGCATTGTAACATCTTATGTAAATTTCATTCAACACACATTGATTGAAAGGCTAGTATGTTTGATGTACTCTACCAGGTACAGGGCCTACAAGGGTGTGTTAAACTCTGCCCCTTCCTTCATGAAGATCACAGTTTAGTAATGAAGAGGAAAATTATCCTATCCCTATTTACACTTCTGCTTCTGGTTTTTCCCCTACTGTGGAATTGTCAGCTGGCATTCTTTGAAATTCATATTAACATGTGTGGGGAGGAAAGAAAATAATTGAGGCCATGATTACTCTTTTCTTTGTTATTCTGGGAGATTTAAAGAAATGAAAATAAGGAGCTGGTAACACTTCAAACAAAATTCCCTTAGCCTCTAATGGCCAGCCCAGCTCTTTGCTAGGGTTAATTTTGTCTAGAGGACATTAACCATGGAGCAAACTCTTCTCTTTTCTCTGAAAGCTGCTGAATTATCCTCTATGCTAGAACAATGAGGCACCTGTGGGCTGTTCTTTTTAATTAAAACCTCTTCAATTGGATAGACTTTCAGACATTTACTTGTGGTAAAAGCAAGGATTTGGTCCACCTCATTTTCCAAAGCCTAATTTGTAAATTGTGTTTAAAAATAGCCTCCTGGTTTGAGCACACAATAAAAAACTCACAGCAGTCTCTGAGGGATGGATTTATAGGTTATTCCAGTTAGAAAGCAAGCAAGACTGCAAGGTGTCTGTTGTTTATGTATGAACGTTTATAAGTGCCTGGAAATTGGCAGAGGACTCCTGAGAGAACAGAGAAAGGTCAACTAAGAGACCATCACATTGGAAGGGCTTAGGTCATCACGGGGGAGAGGTGGTTTGAACAGAAAGTCTTCTGATCAATCTAGAGAATGAGAGGGAAGTTAGCTGGAGAGCTGCAAGGATTAGAAAATCCAGTGAGAGCAACTGTTAAGCACTTAGTGAGGTGTGAGGCTCAGCTGTATTCAGGTGAACGCTATCCTGATGTGAACTTTCAGAATATTCCTTAGGAGGGACTGGCGAAGTCACACTCTATTAACCAAGAGCTACTCTTGATGATTTTAGAGTGACTGCCTCACTTCCCCTTATTTCAACAGAGATCCAGGGTCCTTGTCCTGAGGAGAGGGTGAGCAAAGAACTTTCCACAAGAACCAGCTGCTACTGAAGCTCCTTCTACCAGAATTTGGATGTAGCATATATGTGTAAATGAGAACTGGTCCCCAGAAAATACAACTCAATGCCAGCTTTTAGCTCATTCCCAACATTAGTTCCTATTTCTCTATTGAAGATTTATGTATTTTAAGGTTTTCACTGGTAAAATGCTATAAATTATGGCACAAAATCAACTCCTTTATTCATTTGTTCTATCAACACTTATGGAGAGATATTTGAAGAACTGTATCAACAATAACATTAAGCTTTATGTCTTTTACTTACTCATTCATCCAACAAATACTTTTGAGCACCCTCTATGTGCTAGGATTGTACCAGGTTCTGGGGATACAAAAAATAGACACAATTTCTCCGTTACTCAAGGTAACAATTTAAAGGGAGGAAGACATCAAGTTAATAACGAAAAGGAATGCATAATTTCAGACTGTGACATATACTGCATTAATCAGGATGAGTTAAATTATGCTATAGCCACAAACAATCTCAACATCTCATTGCTTGCAACAACAAAGGTGTATTTCTTGTTCACAAAAAGTCCATTGTGGAACCACACAATTCTCCAAGGCAGACAACAATTGTCCTCCAAGTGAGACCTCAATATATATAAGGGAGGTAAAAGCAAGAGAAAACGGAGATGTATTAGATATGTGGGGTGAGGGACAGGGTGGTGTCAAGGATGACTCTCTGACTTGTCAAGCTTCATGGATGATGATTGCATTCACTGAAATATGAAATGCTATAAGAGATCTATGATTTGGGGGTAGGTGGTGTATATGTTTTGAGTGTATTACAGGAGATTCTTGAGTTCAGTTTTGGATATATTGATTTTGAGATTCCTTTGAGAAATTTAAATAGAGATATTGGGTGGGCATTCTGATTCAGAGGTGATATCTAGCTGGAGAAATAAATTTGGAAGTTATGAGGAAATGGGAGAAAACTGAAGTCAGAAGCATGGATAAAGATGCCTATGGAGATTGTATAGTGTGAGATGAGAAGAGAGCCTAGAACTAAGCCTTGAGGGATCCCAACACTTATTACCTTATCCTGTAGAGGATATGGAGAAAGAAGGAACCAAAGAGACAGAGAAAAGCAGGAGAATATGCTATCTTGAAATTCAGAAGATAAACTTTTTCAAAGAAGAGTAGTCAATACAAGAAAATGCTGCTAAAATATCAAGTAAAATGAGAATGAGGCCTGTATTTAGCATATGACAGCACAAGTCATTAGTAACTTAGCAGGGGATATTTTAGTTGTATAATGGAGACAGCAATTATATCCTGAGTGGGCTGAAGGAGAGTGGGAGACCACTAGTGAAAGACGGTGGATGGAAACAGATTTGGTCCCACTCTCTTTCAAAACAAAACGAAAGAATTTTTTTAAAAGGCATAAACTTACAAGGAGAAAGGGAGAGAAGACAGAAACCACTGGAGACTCCAGAAAGCTGGATCCTAAACAGGTAGGAAAAGCGAAGTAGCAACACAAATACCATTTCAGACCCCACAAGAAATCTCAAGAAATTGTGACACAGGGTCCCTTTGGAAGTGAGGATGAAAGGGGCTGCTACATATAGAAGGATTGATGGAAAATATTTAAAAAGCAATTAAATCTTCATTTACCCGTTTTCACACCATGCAGCTGTACAGTTGTCCTTGCTTCATGCCAACACACAATGGGAGGTTTATTCTCTGCAGTGGGTACCACAAGATGTCTAGGATGGTGGATTCCAGGCACAATTGAAGATAGAGTACCATGTTGAATAAAGGAGAGTTAAATCCTTTATTTATGGAAGGTTGAGACTTTCGATTCTCTTCCTTGATATGTACTGTAGCCAGGCTTATATGGTTAGGAAGAGATTAGTTAAGCCCTCTTTGGGAAATCTGACCAGCCCAAGAGAAATGACTCAAAGAAACCAACATAGGTTTTTCCCAAAGGAAACAGGTCAACCAACATCACCCTACGGTGAAGAACACAGTCAACAAAATACCTGTTGTCAGTCTGATTCTTCTCTCCAATCTCTTGTTGACTATCCCTATTGGCCAAAGGGCTTGGAAGTCAAAGGGCAAGGAATCTGGTTGATAGATCAGCCTCCAAAGATAGGAAGCAGAGTGAGTAGGACGGAGTAGATCTGGAGGGGCCACAGGAAGACGTCTTCCTCAAGGGGAAAGACCTTGAGGAGGGCCACGTAATGGGAGCTGCTTCTGGAAACTGGCAGAAAACACTTGGGAGGACAGAGTCAGACAGAAAGGCAAGGAAGGATATGGACTGATTTTAAGTAATCTCTATTGGGACTGATTTAGGATGAAAATCATCTAATAGATCTGGAAGCTGGAAAAAGGCTTAGAAATTAGAAAGAAATAACTCTCTGGTTTGTAAAATCTATTTTGGGGGTAGGAGGATTTAGAGATGTTCTACAAAATTACTTTGACTTAAGGTATTACTGTTTTGCTTAACCAAGATTTAGGTCTTTTAATAAAAAAGATAAAGAATATCTAGATACTGACAGGATAATTCTAGCACAAGTGATAAAAGATTTACATAGTCATAAAAACAGAAATCAAAATTATTCAAATCCCAAACTATGTCTCTTTCAACGGTAAACCTGAGACAGTCACACTGGTAACACTGACAGTTTATTCCATTTCACAGATAGCCCTAAGTGGTTTCACATGAAATGTTCCAATACTGGAGGCCTCCCTCAACTTCTGCCCATTGATTTTTGTTTTTGGAAATACTCAAAAAACAAAGACACTGAGGATGAAAGCTCAGCTTGTGACTCTAGGGAATTTTCTTTGCCATTTAAGAGGCCACATCCAGGCTCAGGAGGTCCAGGTCCTCAGCTCTCAAGCTGAGTTGCATCTTCAGCATTGGTCTAGACTGGTGAGCTCTTTTCAGGGTCCACATAAGGACACATCCGACCACCATGAACTAAGTTAATTTTTTACTTGATTCTTTGTCAGAAATAAATATTTCTTGTAATTTTCCTGGTGCCTACCACTTCATTCCTTTCATCTCAATGTTCAAATTTAGAATAGTTGTGACAAATCTATGCTTGCTTTCAATAGGTCTGAAGATTCTAATTATTATTATTTTTTAAGTCCATTATGGAAACTCTTCTACTTAGATAGGTTAAGTTCCTTCTGGAGTCCAGAATTTCATTTATATAATCATATTAAGGCACTGACATTTCATTCCACATCATATAGTTAAAATTTTGTCGTGTAGCATGGTGCTTAAGAACACACACTATAAAGAAGTTGAGCTCTGAATTTAAATTCCAGCTCTATATGCTGATAAAGTGAGTGACGGTGGACAAATTATTTCCTAGCTTTTTAAGTGTGATAAGGATTAAATCAAAGAACATGTGTATAGTAGAATGCCTCCAGCATGCTCTCCAATTCTGGAAATTGCTATATCACCACCCTCTCTTTTGGGATCTGTTTTTTCCCCTCACTTTCTCTGAGGACTGCAATTGGTCCAAGGATGAACAGCTGGACCCAAGCTCAGCCAATTATAGTTGTCTCTTGGAATGTGGACAGCAGCTTGGCTGTCCTTTTGGATAGTGAAGATGTTAACTCAGGAGCTGATGGCAGAAGCCATTTTTTTCCTATTATGTTGACTGGGCAACAAAAAAAAACTGGTCTATGATAAGAAAGAATAAAGCAGATATGCAGAGATGAAGAAAGAGAGTCCCATTGGGTTGGGAGGCCCTGATTCTCCCTGTACCTAAGGGTTAGCTAGAGTCCTGTCCTTGTATTCTGTGAGACACTCCAATCTTCTCATAATAAATTACTCATTAGACTTTCATTACTTCAAGCTGGTTTCCCATTTCTTACAACCAAAAATCGTAATACTTATTGGGACATAATAAATAGAAGCTATTATTTTTGCATCAGGTATTAGTTTTTCTTTTGCAAATTACTGGAAGATAATGAAAAAAAAATAGTTATTTAGCTCTGTCTTTACCATGAATAGTATACAAAAGAGATAAAAACCAATCAGATCATCCCTATGATATACTGTATTAGGCATGAGTAAATTGGGTACTTTGCAGGACGCATTAACTATTTTGGTGCATTATAAATAGCACTAACACGCACCAAACCAGCCCTGGTGGTCTAGTGGTTAAGATTCAGCGCTCTCACTACCACGGCCTGGATTCATTCCCTTCTCTCAGTTGTCAGACTATGGTGGCTGCATGCTGCTGGGATGCTGAAAGCTCTGCCACCTGTGTTTCAAATACCATGGATCACCCATGGTGGACAGGTTTCAGCAGAACTTCCAGACTAAGACAGACTAGAAAAAAGGACCTGGCCACCCACTTCTGAAAAAACCTCCATGAGAACTTTATGAATAGCAGCAAAATATCATCTGATACAGCACCAGAAGTGAGAGGATGGCGCAAAAAGACTGGGAAGGGTTCTGCTCTAATTTACACAGGGTCACTGAGAGTCGGAAGCGACTGGATGACCACCAACAACAAACATGCATCAAGGACTGTGTACCACTTTACTGCCCCTGACAGTGCAGTTACACAGGTCTCACTGTGCCTTGAACACGGTAAGTTCATTTCTGTCTCACGGCCTTTGCAGTTCTTGTTTCTTCTTTCTGGCACGGTCTTCTCTCTAGTCTTAATATCACAGGCTCCTTCTCAACGTTCTAGTTTCTGCACAACCTCATGAAAAAGTCACTTTTACAACAGGAATTGCCAAACAGTCCTAGACTTATCACAAAAAACTAATAATAATAGAAGTCACATAATAGTGCTAACTATAAGCCAAATTCTACACCCATGTACTTAAATTAAATATCTTCGCATCAACTTTATGTAGTATCTATCATTATTATTACTTCGTTGTACATGAGGAGATGGAAATACAGACAAGTCACGTCAAATTGCCCAAGGACCTGTAGCTAGTCATTGATGGACCTGAAAGCTGAATTCAGGTAGTTTGACTCCATAACTCATGCTCTTGACCATTAGTCTATGTTTCTTCTTGAAATAAAATATGGCAAAAATGCAATTGCCAGTAGAGTAATATGAAGAAAGTCAATTATTGTCAGTTCTATTGCATTCTTCCTATCTAGGAAACTTGTAATAAACATATCTCCATTAAGCAAAAAATCTAAAATGTGCTAAATAGGTGAAAAACTTTCATCCCTAAAACTTCAATCACGTTCAAGTTTTTTTCTTACACAACATATTTGAAGCTAACATAAACGGATCATTAATTCTTTATTCTATATTTCTTTCCCTCTATTAACCCTATCACTTTTAAAACCATATTCTATAACTTCTAAGAAAAACACAGACTTCCATATTACTACGACGAATAGTTCAGAGTTTCACATTCACCCTTTTCTACCTTCTCATTGAAATACTCACAATGACACTGAAAGAAAGACATAATCAGAAGAGCACTGGCAATAAGGAATACTTACTGGTCTTATTGGACAAGAAGGAATATACCAGATATGCTAAGCAAGCGCTGACAGAACCCAAGGAGAGGACAATGGGCGATTTCCACCATTGCCCATGGAGCAGGCCTGCCTCAGATTTGGGACCATTCTCTGGTCAAAATAAGGGAAGCCATCAGCTAAATGCAGAAGCTATGTTGTGTTGCAGGCCAGGACTCCCTTCCCCATCCATTTCTGTCAATTCTTTTCCATATCCACCTGGACACATGCATTTTCAGCAAAACTATTTGACTGGGGTGGAAAAAGACAGATTTGTGGTGAGGCATCAATCTTGGAATAAAAATCTGTTGTAAGATGAGGAGAAGAGTTTGTGGGAGCCATGCTCCCCAAGCTGGGGAGGTGAGAGTTTTTCCTGTACTATTTCTGGAAAGGGATGATCTATAGGATGCATCAGAGAACATAAGAACAGGTTCTAAGGGTTAGGGGCTTCTGGTAGAGGTTGTTTGAAGGAACAGTCATGGAGTCTAAGCTACATGAGGATGAAGTCATGAAAAAGTTGCCTGATAAAATGGGAAGATAATCTAGAAGAACCAGTATATTAAGAATAATTGAGTGAGAGTGTTAGAAAGGTGAGCGTCTCATTTCAATGGTGAGGCAGTTCTGAGTGAAAACCAGAGAATGGCCTTGGGAGTGCTTGGCTTGAGTAGAGTGAAGAGGACCTCAGAGATGATTAAATCATCAGGGTATTGAATGAACTGTTTCTACAGACACTGAAGTCAGCCAGGAGGAAGGCAGGCCATTGGGTGGGAGGAAGGTCTGTGAACTAAACATCAGAGTCTTCTGTGAATGAGGGGGGTGTATTAGTCTGATAGGGCTGCCATAATGAAGTAACATACACTGGGTGTGCTTAACAAGCAGAAATTTATTTTCTTACAATTCTGGGAGCTAAAATTCCAAGATCAATGTGTTGGCAGAGCAGGTTTCTTCTGGGACCTCTCTTCTTGGCTTGCAGATGGCTGTGTCTTCACATGGTCTTCCCTCTGTGTGTGTGAGTCCTAATTCCCTTTCCTTATAAGGACATCAGTCATATTGGATTAGCGCCCATCTGAAAGACCTCATTTAATCTCAATTACCTCTTTCAAGACCCTATCTCCAAATACAGCCACATTCTAGGTACTGGGACTTAGGACTTCAACATATGGATTTCAGGGAGGGGATACAATTTAGCCCATAACAGAGAGTGAACAAGAGGCTGTAAAGTAACAAAAACTAGGAGGAACAGAGGAAGTTATATCCAATGAGATGAACATAAGTGAAAGAGAAATGGCTTCTAGTGGCAGTGTGGGGTGATGAGACACCAACTGCACCAACCTAGCTGTACATGGAGCAGGGAAGAGAAAGGACTTCCATTTGAGAAAGTGACCACGAAAATCACACCCTCAATGGTGAGGCAGGTAAAGCCAGGAGGTAAAAGGAACATTAAGAAAAGCACTTAAAGATTTAGCAGAAAGATATTTCAGTCAAAACGGTATAATGGATTCATGATTTCTTGTACTCCCACTTCTCTAAACACATGCCAGGGTGATCAAATAGAAGAAGAGCAAGCAAAAACAACCAGGCTTCCTAAGACATAAATATCACCCTGGACCAGGAACAGAGCAGAAACATCAATGGCTAAAGCACAGCCCTGCTAAGTGCTAATGCAGATGCCACCAAGTGGTGGGCTGCTCATCATCTCTGGGAGTAAAAATGTCCCAAGGATTAGGGATGGTCCCCCTTCTCTCCTAAGAGAAGCTGAAAAAAATAAAACCAGTTAGCTTTTATGAAATTTACCAATGACCTCCACTTATTAAATCCAGCAGTCAGTTCTCAACTCTCATATTCTTTTTCTTATTATTAACATTGTTCTGGTTTATCACTCTTCTCTTCTCTTCTTTTTTTTAATCGTCTTTGCAATTCTTTTACTCTCTCCTCTTGAGATGCTTTCTTCACTGGGCTTCCCAAACACCCCTCCTTCCCACTTCTCATGCTTCACTGACTCTCCTTTTCGCCTTCTTCACTGGCTCCTCTTCATCTCCCCCAACTCTAAAAGGAGGCATAACCCAGAGCTTGACCCTCAGCCCTATTTATTCTCTTCTCGGATTACATTCTCTCCATGACTTCACTCCTCTCATGGCCTAACCACCACATGTTCCAACTCCCAGTTTAGATGTCTGTCCCAAACTCCAGAGCATAATCCCAGCTCCCCACTTCACATCTCCATTTGAATAAGTTGTAGGCATTCTAAATGACTATTTCCAAAACTCAACTTGGCTCTCTGCCTCTTCCTGCCCCATCTCTCCCTACCCCACATGGCCCAAATCTGCTCTTCCCATCTTCGCCATCTTAGTGAACAGCAAGCCAATCCTTCCAATTGCTTACAATACAATTACCTGGATTGTCCTTGATTCCTCTCTTTATATCTTATTCCACATGTAATCCATTTACTTGTATCTTTAAAATATTTCTCATTACCTTTATCATGTCCACCCTTATTGCTCACCCCACCCCAGCCACACTGGCCCCCTTGCTATGCCCTCAGTAGGAAAGATGCTCCTGAGGGAGGAAAGGTGCCCTCAGTAGGAAAGGTGTCTTTCCACTTGTTTCCCTAGAATTCTCTCCCTAGTTCAGGTCTTTGCTAAAATATCAATTTTCCAAAGAGGGTGTCCCTGATCCTTTTATATAAGATAAGCAGGATGACGACTATTCAGCAGACCTGGAAAGTAATCAGTCCAAATTAGAATGGGAAAGCAAGGGGCCCAAAGAGAATGTCTTCAAATGTAACAACCTGGGCTATTAATGAGCTGAATGACCCTAGCAATCAGGTGAAGGCACACAATTGTTTTACGTCAACAAGAAAAGCTGCAGTTGAGAACGTAAATGACATCAACACTGATAATGTGAAAGTCACAGCTGACTGAGATGGATGTTTAGTGAGGGTAATGAGGAGCTGAAGGTTGGGGACTGCCATCATGGAATACTGGCCACATTTGTTGAGAATTCACAAAGTGCCAGGCCCTTGCTAAACACTTTAAATGGATTCTCTCACTTAATCCTCATAACAGCCTTATAAAACAAGTATAACTATCCTCATTTTACAGATATATCGAGGAGTATAGATGTGGTACCCAAGGTTGATAAGGAAGAAAAAGAGAGTTAAGTATATTTAGACTTATAAAATCAATTAATAAATAGATCACTAATAAGAATAAAACCTTCTCAGAAGTGGAAGAAACAGTACAAGTATGCTAAATTCCTCATCTTTCACAGCAGGGAATCAATATGGACTGTTTAAAGTTGATGAATCAAGAGATAGAAGGATCTGCGCATTACCTGGGATGATTAGACCCCAAGAAGAACTAGAAACAGAAATGGGAGGAGATGGAGGATACGGTTGGAGGAGGAGATAATTATTTTCTATATTATCGTCTCTGTACTATTCCAATTTTATTATCAATACAAACATTATATGTTTAATAGTGTACATGTTTCCATTGTACCAGCGAGGATACGAAAGAGCAGCTGTGGAGACAGTTGGGCAGCTGGGGGTGGCATGCAGAAATTGAGAGGGTCCCCAGCTGTTTGAAGGGAAGCTGCCAATTGTCCAGGAAGCAGTAGAAAAGACAAGTTCCAGAAGTGAGGGGTCAGCTCAGCTCAGGGCTCTCCAGAGTGGTGTCTCCCGCCCACTCTGTCCCTTTCCCTCACCGCCAGCCCTGTCCACACTCCATACCTGTGGGCCCTGGAGGAGACTTCTAGCCTTGACATGAAATCTGCAGTTTTCATGTCTATTTGGTACTTTCTCTGCTCATTAACCATATATATAAATATAATTATATGCATTTATGTGTATAGGTATACCTCATATTACATGTGCCTGTAAGGGAGAATTGCATGTTGTCCATCAGAAAACAGGTCCTAGGGGCTTAGGTAGGCAGTTCAGACAGAGCAGAGGCTCCCAAAGCAAAAACCTTTATCACAGCGACAGGCAAGCATCATCTTCTATCTAGATTGCATCATCTTGATTACATGCAATTTTAAACAGCCATATAGTTATCGTATGGGACTACCACCTTAGACTTGGTTGTCAGCAAACTGTTTATACCCCAGCACAGGGCTCAATAGGTAGAACATTTTACCCCAAAACAAATTTGGGTGCAGAGAACTCTTCTTTTTAAGAAAGCAGAGAGAACTTTTTTTCTTGGAAGACTCATAAGTTGACAATTTACCTTCAGAATAAAGAAGAAGGGAGATTTTATGGAAGATTGCAACTATTGAATCATTCTGTTGTTAAATCAATTACTGCATCTCATTAGTTTTCCAGTAACACTTGGAGTAGAGAAAATGTTGTTGGCAAAATACTAGTAAGAATCTGGCAGCACAGAGATTTAAACATTAGCAGCCATTCAGAAACAAACACAGGCACTTAGTTCAATGGAAAAGAATCCTTTGATCTAATTACTTCTGCCAGTAAACCCTACCATTTTTCTTCCCACTGATTTATCTAGTTTCACAGCATGAGCTCAATTAATTTCTTTTTACTTAAAGGTCATTTAAATTCATATCTTCACCACAAATATTTTGAAATGCCTAACAGCTATGCAATATTTTGTTAACCCCTTGGTACCCGAAATTACCACACGTACACAATGATTACAAATATAATACTTGGTACTCAGGAAGCACTCAGTAATTATTTAAATAATATAATTGTATGATATCAAATGATGATAAACATCAGTCAAATTTGGAAAGAGAGAACATACTTAGACTATCCAGTGAATAAACATAAAACGGTTGGATTAAATGCCAAAGTATGTAGAAAATTGTAAAACAAGTGATCAAGAATTATCTTATAGCCACTGAACAGTCATGGGCCGCATAACAATGTTTCGGTCAATGACGGACCACACATATGACAGTGGTCCCATAAGATTAGTACCATATATCCTAGGTGGGTAGGAGGCTATACCATCCAGGTTTGTGTAAGTACATTCTGTGACGTTCCCACAATGAGGAAATCGCCTGATGATGCATTTCTCGGAAGGTATCCCCATCCTTAAGTGATATGTGACTGTATCTGAAAACACTCCTTGGAGCAGAGTAATCTGATTTTCAACCTGAGCTACAATGGATGCCAAATTGAATAGCTTTACATTTTCTCACCCCTTTAACTGGCATTCTTAAGCAAAATTACCCAGGAGAAAGGATTTTGTGTATAGCAACCAGCTTTGTAGAAGGATAGAAGGACAGTATTCTGGGGCATTTAATTTATTTTCAATCTGTTTTACCTTAACTATCCACCAAAACCCCTACAGACACTATGAAATATGTGAGTAAAATAAGAAGGCAGAGAAAAATCACCAATTTAATAAAAAGCCACATTCCAAACGTAGCCTGGCAAGTTGTTACACCCTCAGTCTCTAATAGCTACGTGCACCTGGGTTCGAATCCCAGTTCTGTCCCTGACAAGCCACATGATCTGTAAAACTGATGGAATAATACCACATATCTCAGACGGTTGGTGAGAGGAGGGGATGAGCAATAATGAGAAGTAAATGAAAAGCTCAGAGCAGTTGAGTCCTGATGCTTAATAAGAAACAATAGCTAACTATTGTTATTCAACAAATTTTAGGTTTTGGAAGCTGGTTTACTCTTTCCTTTAGACAAAATGTTATAAATGGTGGTTACAATGCCAGGTTAGGCTATCAAAGCTTCCTTTACTCACAAAGTCTATAGCCTGGCATTAATAGTGTTATAAAACCAAACCACCAATTCCACAGTATCACCAGTCATGACCTCCACGAGCATCTCAGCAGCCAACGCCCACCCTCCCAGACCAGACTCTGCCTCCTTCCAGAGCCTCCAGAAGGTTGGAGATGGGGCATCTCTACCCCCTCTACCAGGGCTGCATCAGGGACAGGTGATCCTTACTATACCATCCAGAACTCTGTGCCTTTCCTGCAGAGACACGCTACACTGGGGTTATAAAGCCATTGGGGTGTGGCTTTATAACACCGTGAATCAAGAAGCCCTCTGGGTCCTTGGGAGACTTCTAGAACTTAGCACTGATAGTGCATCGCTCAGTCGAAGCAAACAAGAACTCAGAGCCAAACCCAGCAACACCCTGTTCTTTGAGCAGTTTGCCACCCTCTTTGTGCACAGTGCTTAGAACATTGTAGAAAATCAATAAAGGTTAATTAACTTAAAATTACAAAAGGCTCTTCACAGTGGCCTCCAAACTCCTAAATGTGCTGCATTCAATTCATGTCTCTGTAATTTCACGAAGTTTTTCTTTTGTCTGAAATGCTCTCCCTCCTATTCCCTCCATGTGAGCAAAAAGTCATCACTGAAGACCCAGTTCAGTGGCTACCACTTCCCAGCCCTCTCTCTTGGCTCCTCCATAAGGCAGCCTCTCTGCAGTGGTGCCACAGCACTCATCCCCCAGCTCTGTCCTGTCATCATGGCTTTGCAAGCATGGTTACTCAGCACTTCCAGGCTTTCTTGTGCACAGGAATCATCTGGGTAGCTTGTGAAGAGAGACTCAGTAAGAGGCTGGGGAGGGATCCCAGAGCCCGCTCTGTTAACAAGGTCCCCAGATGGTTCTGATGGAGAGAAAGTGTGGGGAAAAGAGAGCATCCGGGCAGAAACACGATTGTATTTGTATTTGCTGCTCTAACCCCATCACTTAGTACAGTGCCCCAAACACAGCAGGTGCTCAATACATGTTTGTTGTTATGGGGGGAGGGAGCAGTTTAAAAAGTGGGTATTCATCTATCAACAAATGAATGTACTTAATGTTTAGTAATTATGCAAGGTCCTACCAACACTGAAGTGCGTAGTCCTCAAAACTCAATATGGAGCATGAGGACAAGTGCAGGAAATCAATGGAAACAAAGGTATCAAAGACTTTACTATTATCCTACTGCAGAGCCAGCTAGAATTAGAATTTGTCAGGCCCATCTTCAGGCCAGTGGTTCTCGACTGTGTCTGCACATTGGAATCACGTGGAGACTTCGAAATACTGATGCCTTGACCTCCATCCCTAGAACTTCCCAACATGTCTGGGATTGAGCATCTGCACTGAGATTTTTCAAAGCTCCCCAGGTGGTTCTTCTGAGTAGCAGTGTTGAGAGTCACTGCTGTAGGCTCATACAGCACACGGATTGTATGTCTCCTACAATACTTAGTTTATTCTGCCTTGCTTTCCCTAATCTGTTTACTCATCTCTCCCTCTCACCTCTTACCAGATTCTAAGCTTCTTGAAGTCAGGTACAAATCATATTCACCTTTAATTTCCTATAGTGCCCATGACAGAAGTCTATACTTAGGAGGTGTGATATTGTGATTTATAATAAGAAATGGATAATTAGTCTTTTCAGGTTCCTGGCACAGAGCTCCTAAAACCTTTGGAATTTCATAAGTGATGAAACTGATAAAGGTGTCTTTTTTTATGTTAATGAGGTGACATTTGGAAAGACCCTAGGTAATCTAAGTATGGGGACTGATTTCCAAGTGGCCCAACCATGTGAGTAGAAGGTTGGAACTTTTAGTTCCACTCCCTTGACCTCCAGGGACTGGAGGTAGAATCAATTGCCAATGGCCAATGATTTAATCAATCATGGCTACGTAATGGAGCCTCCATAAAAACCTAAAAGGACAGGGCTAGGAGCTTCCAGGTTGATGAACATGTGGAGGTGCTGGGAGAGTGATGCACTCAGAGAGGGCTTGGCGGCTCCATGACCTTTCCCCATATCTTGCCCTATGCATCTCTTCCATCTGGCTGTTCCTGAGTATATCCTTTTATAATAAACCAGTACTCTAGTAAGTAATATGTTTCTCTGAGTTCTGTGAGCCACTCTAGCAAATTATTGGAAGCCAAGGAGGGGGATCATGGAACCTGTAATCTACAGCTGGTTGGTCAGAAGCACAGGTGGCAACGTGGATTTGCAATTGGCATGTGAAGTGTTATGAGTGTGGTAGTAGTGCGGGAGTAAAGGAGAAAGACTGAGGTTTTTCTAAATAGTAGAGAAGCAGCAAAAGTTTGTGAAATGAATGAGTGAGGGTATCATTGTGGGGGACTTGAATCCCAACAACCACAAGTGAGGTGGGCCACGAAACATTTCAAAAAATGCTGAACCATAGCATGAAACAAGACACTGTATAGAGGTGTTTAAAAAATAGTAACCAGGAACAAGTTGGCCCTTCAAACTTTTGGGGAGTCTAAGTGGAACTTTAAAATGATAACAGACTCAACACAGAACAGCAGCTACAAACCAAAGGGCGCTCTTTATGTGCCCGGCATGGAAGAAACCATCAAATACTGAAACTGGAGCACAGCCTGTCTGGCGGTCAGCACCACGGACAAGGGCACCTCGAAGGAGTCAAAAATGAAGCACCAAAGGGATCACAGGGCGACAGTGACCTTGCTCCCAAACCACCGATCAAAGCTATTTTCTTTAGTCCAAAAAACATACAACACAAAGGAGATTTTTCCAACTCTTGAGAAGAACGACTAACATTAAGCTCTTTGTGGTAAGACCTTTCAACTAGGAGCATTTGCTATTGAAATGACAAATCTACTGTAAATCATAAAATTCGATTGTTCCTGGCCCTGTTATGAAATTTCAAATTTCTAATCTTTTCAGAAAAAGATTTGTTATTATTGCCTTAGGAAATGATCATATAAAATACTTAGATGTTTTTTAGTAGACCCTGAGGGTATAACTGAAAAAAAAATTCAAATATAATAGAACAATATAAAAAATATTAAATCTAAAGGGACCAATTATTTCATCACAAAACTAAAGATGACGGATGAACAGGAAGTTAACATCCTAGCAGACCAGCCACCCGAAGAGGCAAGGAGATGGTAACTAATAATTTTTGAACTCTGCCTGGGTACCAGAAACTGTTAGGGGATTCTCAAAAATCTCATCTAACCTGCATAAACCTTCCACAACCCCAAGTTGATACTGATATCTTGATTTTGCACACAAAGATACTGAATATCAGAGTAGATGAGCAACTTGTCTGAGGTCACACAGCTGCTAAGGAACAAAGGCAGCATTTGGTCCATCTGCCTAACTCCAAGTTTGCTTTCTTTTACCACCCTGCCATGTTACCAGACCTGGGCCACACACACCTTTTTAATCCATGACAAACTGGACATTTCTGTTATTCACTATTTTCTAAAGGCATTACAATCCAGAATAATACAGGGGTTATTCAGAACTAAACTGCAGTCTATGAAAATGAATTTTATTTAAGCCAATATTAAAACTATCTCACAATCAAATAACCAGTCCTGCTGAATGTAATAACTGTAAGGCACGAGCTTTATGTGTGGTTTATTAACCAAAAGCAACCTAAAATACAGCCTCATTAAAGCCAGAGTTAGCTTTTCTACTGGTCACCCGCTCTTTTATTTATCACCATTATTTATACATGTGTTCACCAAAATGGATTAATTACCATGGAAACCTGAATGTGACTTCTAAGAACCTGAAGTTCTTGAAGTTCTTAAGTGGGTTAAAGTGGACCCAAATGATAAGGAAAAGCTGAGATTTTGATGTGAAAAAACTAAAATGCCAGAAAGCATATTTTGATTTAATATCTAAGAAATAACAAGTTTTCATTTTTCTCCCTCCAAAAAGCATAAAATTACACTCTAAACTATGTGTTATATAATGATATATTAAGAGGAGAAAGGAAATTTGTCTAAACAAAAAAACACAGCCATTTCGGGGCTGGCCCCGTGGCCGAGTGGTTAAGTCCGCGTGCTCCGCTGCAGGCGACCCAGTGTTTCGTTGGTTCGAATCCTGGGCGCGGACATGGCACTGCTCATCAAACCACGCTGAGGCGGCGTCCCACATGCCACAACTAGAAGGACCCACAACGAAGAATATACAACTACGTACCGGGGGGCTTTGGGGAGAAAAAGGAAAAAATAAAATCTTTAAAAAAAAAAAAAACACAGCCATTTCCAAATACCACTTACAGTGTTGTCAGAGTGAATGTCAGAGACAAAGAGAAACAGAAGATGAATTCAGGAATTAGAAACTTGATTCTGGGGGCGGCCCTGTGGCCTAGTGGTTAAATTCACGAGCTCCGCTTCGGCAGCCCAGGGTTTCGCTGATTTGGATCCTGGGCACGGACATGGCACCTCTCATCAGACCACACTGAGGCAGCGTCCCACATGCCACAACTAGAAGGACTTACAACTAGAATATACAACTATGTCCTGGGGGGATTTGGGTGAGAAGAAGAAGGAAAAAAAAAAAGGAAGATTGGCAACAGATGATAGCTCAGGTGCCAATCTGTAAAAGAAAAAAAGAAATTTGATTCTGGGACACCTGAGCCTGTCATTGATGAATTTCATGCATTTTGCAGAATTCTGAGACCAACGCATGTGGAGCAGGTGTTCTGATAACATGTTAAAAACTGCAAAACATAGGGGCTGGCCTGGTGGCACAGCGGTTAAGTTCTCACGCTCCAATTCGGCGGCCTTGGGTTCACCCGTTTGGATGCTTGGTGCAGACATGGCACCACTTGGCAAGCCATGCTGTGGCAGGCATCCCACATATAAAGTAGTGGAAGATGGGCATGGATGTTAGGGCCAGTCTTTCTCAGCAATAAAGAGGAGGATTGGTGGCAGATGTTAGCTCAAGGCTAATCTTCCTCAAAAAAGAAAAAAAAGAGATGCAAAAAATAGTAAACAGTTAATGTACCTTCCAGATGGAACCCTATTAAGGGAGGATTACTACATAATATGTGGTCCAAATTCAGGACACTTGTGAAAATGAAAGATGCTACTAGTAAATATGCCAGGACAATTAGTGTAACCTGAACCGTCTCAGGAAAACTAGAGCATATGGTCACCCTAATAGAGGACAAATGCCCTAAAAGCCCAAAAGACCTTCAATTGCCCTTCTCTTTAAAGCCTGCTAAACTCTATGTACATGTCTTCATACATCTGTTTTCTCCTTTCATATGTCTTTTTCTTCCAGTTTTCCTGAGGTATAATTGACAAATAAAAATTGTATATTTTAAGGTGTCCAACATGATGCTTTGATATATGTACACACTGCGAAATTATCACTACAATCAAGTTAATTAACACATCCATCACTTCCCATAGTTACCTTTTGTTTTTTGGTGTGGTGAGAACACTTAAGATCTACTCTCCTAGCGACTTCAAGTTTATAATACAGTATCATCAACTAGAGTCACCATGCTGTACTTTAGATCTCCAGAACTTATTCATCTTATAACTGGAAGTTCGTACCCTTTGACCAACCTCTCCCTATTTTCCTCCACCCCGAAGCCCCTAGTAGCCACCGTTCTACTCTCTGGTTCTATGAGTTTGACTTTTCAGGATTCCACATATAAAGGAGATCATGGAGTTTTGTCTCTCTGGGTCTGGCTTATTTCATTTATCATAATGTCATCCAGGTTCATCCATGTTGTCATAAATGGCAGGATTTCCCTCTTTTTTATGGCTGAATAATATTCCACTATATATATATAGGTACCACATCTTTATCCATTCACCCATCAACAGATACTTAGGTTGTTTCCATGCCTTGGCTATTGTAAATAATGCTGCAATGGACATGGGGGTGCAGATAGCTCTTTGTGATACTGATTTTATTTCCTTTGGATAGTCATATATCTTTCTTAACCTTTATATATTGCCCTTCCTCCTTCATCTCCTCTCTACCTTTCTTCCTAGTTCTGTCTCTCCCTTTTCCTCTCTTTCCCTTTTGCTCTTCTCTTGCCATGGCTCTGCCCTCCGCCATCTATGAAGCTCTCTTCTCCCCGCTTCTCCTTTTCAAAACTAATTCTCTCTTCTGGATTCTGTGTTGCTGCCATCCTGCCAAGCCCATCCCAATTTGCCAATGCCTGG
Organism: Equus quagga; assembly: GCF_021613505.1. NCBI lineage: Eukaryota > Metazoa > Chordata > Mammalia > Perissodactyla > Equidae > Equus > Equus quagga. The sequence goes on from NC_060278.1 coordinate 11,307,661, forward strand.
GACTGAAATAAGTTTTAAATTTTTTGTTACTTTTATTGACTAATTTTGTGTTCTTTGCTTTTTAACTTAAGAGAAGTTGAATGTTTCATATTTCTTTTTCTACAAAAAGGCATTTTGGTAGGTAGGACAACCCCCCAAAGATATCCATGCCCTAATCTCTGGAACCTATGAATATGCTAAATTATGTGGCAAAAAGGATTTTGCAGGTGTGAGTAAGGTTATGGATTTTAAGAGGAGGAGATTATCCTGGATTATCTGAACGGGCCCAATCCACTTACATGAGCCCATAACAGTGGAGAGCTTTCTCCAGCTAGAGACAGAAGAGACACAGCAAAAGAGCAACTCAAAGGAATTCTAGGCATGAGAAGGTCGCATTATTGAAGGTTCCATGTGCAAGGACTGGAGAGAGCCAAAGGAAGCTTAGGGTGGCCCCTAGCTGATAGCCAGCAAGGAAACAGGACCCCAGCCTTACACCCACAAGGAAGTGGATTCTACCAACAACTGGAATGTACTTGAAAGCAGAAAGGAACACAGCCCTGCCAACAGCTTGATTTTGACCTTGTGAGATTCTAAGTGGAGGACCAAGTTGAGGCACGCTATAACAGGACTTCTGATCTACAGAGCTGTGAGATAGTAAAAGGGTGTTTGAAGCCACTAAATTTGTGGAAATTTCTTACAGTAGCAACAGAAAACTAATACTATATATATATATATATACTATATCTATCTATCTATATACATACATACATACATGGTATTTAACCCTACTTACTTTTGAGAGGAGAAGTTCATGGGTTAGTGGCTCCTAATAAATGAAAAAAAATTGCCTCCTTCATCTTTATTTTAGGCTATTTGGACATATGGTGCATGTGCTAATTGATTTTTCAATCATTGTCATGTTTTCATATCAAAGGATAAACTTAGTAATTTCGAGGGCCTCATTCTCAAAGCACACATCATTACTGTCAACACTTAGTTCATTCTCATCCTCACAAAACTCTCCGGGAAATATCTCCTCATTTGTCTTTTTCTAAATACCTCTCCTTCCTTGTGAGAGACTTAAGCAAAACACTTTGCTTCTTTAAGCATTCAAGGGACACACTATCCTCCACCTACCACCAGAATGGAATAATTAACCTGAATTTATAAATGGAACAAGAGATGAGTAAGTCTATGATGCAGAAACAACCAGTCAATTCTACCTATTGACTTAATTTATTAGTCATATTGACCTTAAGAAACTGGCCTTAAAAAGATTCTTGTACATATAACACAAAGAAAAATCAACAACAACAATAAAAACAAATAAAAAAGCTTGCCAATTTTCCACTGGTCAAAAAATTCTTGTTTTTCTTCCCACCTGCCACGAATTCCTATAACAAGTATGTGCCAAGATAATCTATTAAAATATAAATTTATCTTCTTGTTATTGCCACTGCAATAGGATCTAAGAGAAATAAGGCAAATTTTGCCCCCCTTCTTCTAGAGAAGTCTTGAGTTCAGGGTACCCAGAAATTTTAGGTTAAGGAATTGAAGACAAACATTGCCAGACACTCGAATAACAGCCCTACCCACGCTTTGGAGTCTATTACTAGCCAAAGAGATGGATGTGGCTTTGAGTTTAGATGGTGAAAATGTCCTGGAAACTGAAAGAAGAGACTGGAGTGGTAAGTGCAAGCAGCTGCCCACACTCCTATTTATCGTCCAGGATGTCTGATGGGATGGTCTGGGATGCCGGGCCTTGAACACATGGAGCTGTGGCATTGGTTGACATGGGGAACGACGTCCATGTTCACATTTGCTACTAGGGCCTCCTGCTAGAAGGGCCTCCTGTTGCGCAGCAGACCATGAAGGCTTGGACAACACTCATCTCAGCAGTCACCACAGTGGCCTACAGGTTGGAGGCCCTCGCTGGATTTTTCAGCATGCAGAATACCATGGGACTCTTGGCTCCCTCTCAGGTGCTGAGGCCTCCAATAATGACAGATATTGGGTGTCCACCTACCTGAGCCAACAGAGGCTAAAACTGACATTTAACTAAATATCGACACATAAAGCAATGTGGTGTTTTTGTATATGGCTGTTGTGGAGCAGGTTTGTGCCAGCTATATGCATACATGTGGATGGGTAGATGGGGCAGAGTAGATGAAAGGCACCCAAGAAATTAGCTATAAAAAGGAGGGACAAGCGAAAGGGCCCTGCATCCTTCTCCTCAAGGTTTGCTCGGTCAGTTGTGGTTGTTGCTGTGCACGGGTGTTCGCCAGGCACGAGCAAGATTTCAGAGAAGCCTGGAAGACTCAGGATGGAGAGCTGCTTCTGCACCTCTGATAGAAAAGATAAATCAGTACTAAGATTGCTTTGCAGTGTGCGTGCATTCCTTTTATTCGGCCAATCCAGTGTGCTGTAGACAGTGTATGATGTGTTCTTTGAACATATGGCTACATGCTTTCTTCCTGTGACAATGTCCAAATCAGTGCTTAGGAGCTGTCATGACTCCGTCAGGTCTGTGCTGCAAAAGGAAGAGACTGGAACTGATACTAAATGCTGTGACATGTTTCCACTTCTAATGTCTATGATAATTTCAGTGATGACACACTCAGGTAAACACACTGATAAATCAGCTACCTACTTATTCTCTTCCCATTAAATATCACACACACACACGCGCACACACACACACACACAACCACCAGAAAATTAAGCCCATGAAGATACTTTATTAGTGGAAAGTCACAGCTGACTTAACTTTCAAAAGTCAGGCAATTCTAAGTTCCTTCTGCCACTTTATCACATCCACACCACATATGCACACAGTGAAGCATGAAGCCTAAATATGCAAACGGAATCCCTTTTGTACAAAGGGGATACATTCTTGCGTGATGATTCTGTCATTCCTTGCTCTGTATCTTTAAAATGACTTCCACCAGAGTCATATTCTCATCCATCTCGCTTCTACGTGAGCTCCTTCCATACTCAAAACAAACACTGGGCTTAAAGGGAGTATTTCATGCTAGTAAGAGACTCAGGGAAGAAAAAGAATGGCAGGAAAGTTCTGGAGTCCCAGTCCCTGCAGTTCCACCCTGTGCTCTCCTTCAGCCAACCTGGGCACCATCTGCCACAAGCCACTTGATCATTCCTACCTTGGTTCCTTTGCAAATAACATTCACCCCTTTCAGACAACTTCTTCACTTTTCTGACAACCCAACTCTGGATGGAAACTCACCTTCTCCAGAAAGTCTTTTCTGATTTAATTGTTCCCTCAACTCTTTCGACATATGGATACACAGTTAATAATAGAATATTTTGCCCTCCTTGACACGTAGCTTTATAGGTGAGATGAAGTGCAGTTAAATGTTAATTAGAGAGAGGTTGGATGGCCGTTATCACAGCAAGCAGTTTAGTCTTGGACGGGCAATAATAGAGCAGAACTGTATTTTGTGGCATTAAATAAAATTTTTGGAATTTAATAAGAGCTCTATAAACCACATGGCTAGCAGACCTCGGCAATTTACTACGTGGAGTTCTGTGAGTGAAGGAACATGGGATTGATGAGAGAGTACTGAGATAAGATAACACTGAACTAGGAGTCAGGAGACACAGGCCATTCAAAATCCTATGACTTGATGTTTGCTTAGTTTTTCTACACAAGTAGAATGTAAATTCCTTGAAAATGAGCTTTGTGACCCTCCTCTCCTGAATACACACATATCCCATATGATGCAAAGCTGGGTGATCATCTACATACACTGGGCACTCCGTAAGTATTTGTTAACATATGTTTGTATATGTCACTAGGGCCAAAATCAGTTTTAGTGGTTTTTTAAAAAAATAGGCAATTTTATAAATTTACAGCTTACAGAGCTTGGAAGAATTATGGGAACTACTTAGTCCAGAATTTTATTTTTCAGATGGAGAAACTGAGGTCAGGATGGAGTATTCAAGAGCACAGGGACAATAAGTGACGCAGGTGGCACAGAACATGGGCTCCTGAACTATTAGTCCAGCATTCCTCTCACAGCTCCCCATACAGCATGTAAGGGGGAATTTGATTCAAAAACTCAATATTATGACATAAAAAGTTTCAAACCACCAAGACAAATTTCCATTTACAATGACATCATATTTTTTTATGTGTCTATTGGCAAAACTTTTTGCTTGACAATTTTTCTATACGGGCTAAATGTTGCATAATATTTTAAGATGTGTATTGTTTAGGATTATATTTGGCTAAATATATGCAGAGATTCCCAAGTAATAATGGCTTAAATGAGAATGATACTAATTTTTCTATCACCTAAAGAAGTCCAGCAGCAGGGAATTCAAGGCTGCTATGGACCCATGTCCCTTCTGCTCCACATCTTTCCCATATTACATTTGGGTTCAAGGTTGCTCCTAGAGCTCTATCCATCTCCTCTGAATTCAGCCAGCAAGAACGAGAAGGGGTAGAGAAAGGGCACACTCCTCTCTTTTAGAAGACCTCCTGGAGGTCTCCAACAATAGATCTGTCTACATCATCTTAACTAGAACATAGTCATGTGGCCCCACCTGTCTGCAAGGGACCCTGGATGATGTAGTCTTTTACCATGGTGGCCATGTGCCCCATTAATATCAGGGGTCTGTTACTAGGCAAGAAGGAGAGAATGATCATGAGGAGCTACCAGCATCCTTTTCCACAGAACTTCTGATCAACAACCCCTATCTTAACAAATTCAAAGAATGCCTTAATATTATGCAAATAACCAGGTATTAAAATGGAATGCTATAATTTATATGGATAAAGTAATATGAACCAGCATAATGACAATCATTTAAAACACATTTGGTATATGAGAAATATTTTATTAGAATGCAATTATCATAAGCTTACATTTTTGCCTTATTGATACTAACAGCAGCAAAATAACCCCGGGGCTATTAGAAAATGCCTCATAGGACAAGAAATTAGTCACCAGGTCACGACACTTGTCAAGAGAGTTTACGAGAGTGGGTGATTTCTTCAAGGGTCTGACCAGCCCCTTCCACCCACCTCATCTGCCTCTTTGCTACTCCCTCAAACAGTGTCAAAGACCAAATCATTGCCAAGGCAACCGAGGCCCTTCACTCTCCCCAGATGACTCTGGTCGCCTGTATCAGGATCAGACAAGCACTAAAAAGCAAGTGGATGCTCTGGAGCAGACAGAGGTTCAGATTTCGCCTCTGTGACAGAGCGCCCTGTGTCTTGGTCTCCATAACCAAACTACAGAGATTAAGATTGCTGATTCTTCCTTCCTGTTCCTCATGATGGGGAGACTACCAAGAGGGAGTCTAGAAAACATGAGTTACTCAAAATTTAGCTTTTAAGTAAATGCAAAATATTTTTCACTTTGGACATAATCAGTCTCTTTAAGCCCTTCCCAGATAGCTGTTCAGAGTGAGAGCCTGGCCCCTCCACTTTATAGAAAACCTACATTACTATCAGCCAAAAGCTCTTCTGAAATAATATCTCGAAATGAGACTAGTATTATTTCAACATTGTAACCAAAGTCCATGGAATACTCCTCTTAACAACCTATTTCCTTCTCTCCATTGCTCCCATCTCCAATGTCCTACTGTCAATATCGAAGCCATTTGAGACATCCTTCAATCTTCTTCACAATCAATTATATGAGTGGCTGTGATCTTTTGAATTTCTGAAGGCTCCTTTTATCCTCGAATTTACTTTATATGCTTCAAGTTACCCAACCCCTCTGGATTGCTCTTATCTCCTTTGAAAAAGTGAGTGCTTTAGGAAAGATGGCCCCTAAAGATGTCCCAGCTCAAACATATCCCACAATTCTACGATAGGACTACTAAATAGCAAGGTCACATAATGCAAGTGAAGCTTTAAACTTCTCTTGCAGTGTTTCAATAAGAACTACAGCCATTGAAAAATAATTTGACAATTCTTCTGGATGAATTCTTCCGAAGAAGCAATCGTTTGTATACATCATCCTGTCTTATCATACTTTCACAGCTGCCGATGAGCAGCAATTCACTATGCCATTTTGAGAGTGTTGGTGAAATGAAAAGTGATATAGCCTCCCAGGTAAGTACCAATTAAAATTATTTCAAATCATTTAAAATGAGTGTTATGTAACAGTCTTAGAGTACTGCTTTTGGAAGATCTAGCACTTTGCCTTTTTGCAAGGGGAAAAGGATCATCTTGCCTCCCAGCTATGCAGGATTATCTGATGTCAAGAAGTTCTGCGATGCACATTCTGCAATGCCCATTGTTATCCCAAGCTCAAAGCAGCAGGATAGCAGTGTATGCTGGAGCCTGAGAAAAGCAGAGTCATCTTTTTTCCCTTTTCCCTCCCTCTGCTTTTGCTTCTTTTCCAGAATCTGTGTGTGCCCTACTCTGTTGCGTAGAGAATAGTGCTCAACTGGACAATTTCCGGTGCTCACCTCCCGACTAGTCTCTCCAGTTAGTGATAAATGATACAAAAGCTTTAACCTCCAACCACTTGTCCATTTGCCCTTGAAATTATAATAGCAGAATGTAGTTTTTCTAGAACTCTCTGAAGTGGTTTAGATTCCTCAGTTCCCCACTCTTCAGCCCTTCCAAATAGAAGTGGACAAGGGAGAAATGTATTTTCAACACAGTACTATCCAAAAGTGAATGTGGGAAACTGCTCTTCCTCAGGATCAAAGTAAATATTTGCAGAAATAATTGCAACCTAGTGTTTGCTTTTTGAGTATTTGAAATGTCACTCAATACTTTGCATACAGCACTTTGATAGCTCAAGGTAATGTGAATGCTGGCTACGGGAAATAACTTTCTTAAAGTTTTGCTTAAGGGAAGTAGCTTAACTTTAAATATGGGACCTCGTGAGAAAAAAGGTTGTTCCTAACAGACTTCATTAAACTTTGATAATTCCAGTGTAAATTAGCCTCCAGGGAAGATCACACCCTCCTTACAAACAATTCTCCAAATAAAGAGGCTGTTTGGCTAACTTACTATACATGTGGAGTCTGGGAATTTAAACTTTGCACTGCTTAGGCAGCAAAAAACATTTTCAAAGCACTAACATGATCAATTCCAATGAAGCCTTCATAATTGAAATTTCTCATTTCAGATTTTTAAGTTTACCTTAGGACAATAACATTTAAAATGCACGCAAACTCATTATAAATGAAACACATGAATTATATTTTCTTGCATTGCGAAGATAAATAATACAGTCTTTCATGAGCATTTTAAACTTTAATTTTTACCGTCCGTGATTTTTATAGAGAGTAACAGGACTCTGGTTTTAAGTAATGTGATCTTGATAAAGTCACTTTACTCTTTTCATATATAAAAATGAGAGATTTGGACCATAAAACCTCAACAGTCCCTCTAACTGTAAGATCTTATGAAACGATTAAAAAAAAAGTCTTTGCCTCAATTTTAACTCCTTCTTATTTTGTTGTGCTTATATCACCTCCATTATAATAATCCTGTTTTAGATTTATAAAACTTTACTTTTCTCAAAGCACTTCCAAATCCATTATCTCATCTCCTCATTGGAAAGATGCAGTTGGGGGAAAGGATCCACAGAGTCTCTCACTCACATGTTTCTCACCGACAGCTGCTCAGTCTGGGGAATTTATCAGAGCCGTAAAATCCTGACCTGGAAAGGTCACTTAATTTATACCTTTTTGCAGCCTTCAATAAAGCCAAGCATCAGAACACCACTGGATTTTTCACACTTCATCCTGTGCCTCTTGATTAAATCAGACTCAAAGTGATTTTTTGTGGTGGTGTTATCTGCTAAATGATTTACAATAGAAGAGCTAAAGCACAACGCACATCCTTGCAGGAACAGGAACATGACAGGGTACAAATAATGGTTTATTTCAGAGTAAAATCTCACCAAGGAGGCCTAAATGGATAACAGCTTAGGAAAGTTTCAAACACGAGATGGCTCAATTTTGAAATGGAGGATCATGAGTGGTCCAAAATGTTGGAAAGTTGGGAGGTTTCTTCCATACACACTCTTCCCAGTTTTTCCATAACACATTCATAAACTCGTTTAACGATTGTATTGAATGCTGTTACCAGCTAGTCCCAGTGTTTTCTATCCTTCTGGGGAGACAGAGATGAAAAATAATGGAAAATAACTACATTTATTGAGAACCTACTCTGTGCTTAGCTATGCTAAGTACTTTGTGTACAGTTGAGGTGAACTTAAGGTCACACAGCCAGAGAATGGTAGTGCCTGGGTTCCCACGTGATCTGTCTGCCTGGAGACTATGCTGTTAAGTGCCTCCCATTCTAAGAGGAAGCTGGAGTCCCTGCCCGCAAGGAGATCACCTAAATCTAGTGAGCGGGATGATCCACTCATTCTTCCCATAACCTGACACTCACCTTTAAAACGTTAGTTTCTGGCAATGATTCCTGTCCCATCTCCCTCCCCATTCCTTCCACAATAAACATCACCAACTCAGAAGCCATCTTTATGAGAGACTTTTTGAAGTTCCTTTAAAAAAAGTGCTTGCTAATGACCTGGTAATTGTTTTATGCCTTTTTTAATGGAGTGTGAAGTCACCAAAAAGTCACAGAAATCCTGTGAAACGTTTGGTAGAATTTATGACTTCCCTGGGAATGCATTATGCTGAAACTGGCAGCTGCGTTCTCAGTTTTAAGTAAATGAATGGACTGGGGCATCAAAGAAGAGAAGTATCCTACAGTTACTACTTCATTTTTAAAAATAATACTCATACTCATAGGGATGCAGTGAAACAGGTGCTGACCAGGAAAGCACAAATTGGCACAACTTTCTGGGAAAAAAATTTGCATTCAGTCTAGAAAGATGCTCACACCCTTTGACCCACTAACTCTACCTTTTAACCAGAATATATTCTAGGGGAAGAACCAGGTACTTGGACCAAGATATATTTATATGCATGTTGATTAGCCTTTAATAGTAATATCACAATATTGAAAGCAGTTTATAAATCTGCAAGAATATGGAAACGATTAAGTACATTATGGTAGGTACGTAAATTACATAGTGGGATTTACAGCCATTTTATGTGATCTTTTCCAAATATTTTGAATATGGGAAAATATTCACTATAAAACTTTTTGTGAGAAAAACAGGATGAAACCGTCACATACATGAATAACTTTTTTTAAAGATAGATAATCACAGACAGAAAGAGAGGGAGAAGATCAGACAAGGTATACACACATAGAAAAGAAGTATAATGAAACAGATAGTTATAAAAGTTATTCTTTAAAAAGGGGGAGTGACCTTGCATTAGGCAATGGTTTCTCTGATATGACATCAAAAGCACCAGCAACAAACAAAAAAATAAACTGAACGGGGCTGGCCCCGTGGCCGAGTGGTTAAGTTCGCGCGCTCCGCTGCAGGCGGCCCAGTGTTTCGTTGGTTCGAATCCTGGGCGCAGACATGGCACTGCTCATCAGACCACGCTGAGGCAGCGTCCCACATGCCACAACTAGAAGAACCCACAACGAAGAATACACAACGATGTACCGGGGGGCTTTGGGGAGAAAAAGGAGAAAATAAAATCTTTAAAAAAAAAATAAAATAAAAATAAACTGAACATCACAAACCTGCAAACCCAGGCCACGGAAGTGGAATGTGCCAAGCTTAACCACTAGGCCACAGGGCCGGCCCCAACTCCCCTCCCTTGTTAACTGCATTTTTTAAAAAGTTTTAAACACACATATACAGAAAATCACATCACAAGAAAATAAATAATGAATGCCGCTTAACACAATGTCGTTTTTGCTGTAAATATAATTTTTTTCTAAGAAGAAATGAAGCATTTCAGACAAAACTGGCAAGCTTCTCTCTTACCGCTTTCAAGATTCTCTGTCATTTGAAAGTTTGATTATAATGTCTCAGTGTGTGGTACAGAATTCTTCTCACCTTGAGTTTGCTGAGCTTCTTTGATACTTACATTCACGTCTTTCATCAAATTTGGGAAGTTTTCAGCCATTATTTCTTCAAATATTCTCTCTGCCCCTTTCTCTCTCTCTTCTCCTCCTGGGACTCCCACAATGTGTATGTTGGCCCACTTGATGGTGTTCTACTGGGCCCTTCAGCTTTGTTCACATTTCTTCAATCTTTTTTGTTTCTATTCCTCAGTCTTGATCATTTCCATTGTCTTGTCATCAAGTTCACTAATTCTTTCTACTGCCAGCTCAAATCTGCCTTTGAATCCCTCTAGTGAATGTTCCATTTTAGTAATTATACTTTTTTTAGCTCCAAAATTTCTTTTTGGTATCTTTTTAAGTTTTTTATCTCTTCATTGATATTTCCATCTTGTTCATACATCATTTTCTTCACTGTCTCCACATATTCCTTTAGTTCTTTTAGTATCTAAGAACTAAAGTATCTTAGACGTCTAAGACAGTTGTTTTAAAGTATTTGTCTAGTTAATCCACCATCAGTTCTTTTTCAGGGACAATTTCCAAAGATTTATTTATTTTCCCTTTGAATGAGCCATTCTTGCTTCTTTGTATGGCTTGTGATTTTTTTCTTTTTGAAAACTGGACATTTGATTTTAATAATGTGGTAACTCTAGAAATCACTTCTCAATCAAGGGTAAATGCTCCCCTTACCCAGGGTTTGCTGGGGTTTTTAAAAATTTTTTTTGTTTACTTGATTGCTGTAAGGCTGTCTCTGTGCTAAACACTAGCCTGTGGTGAAATTTAGGTCCTTCTCAGGTCTTTTCTGAGCCTATGCCTTTCCCTGGGCAAGCACAGTGACTTTCTAATTTCCCCTCTATATGCAGTTGCTATGGAATGTCCCAGTCTTTAATGTTTGACTCCCAAAAGGGGAAAAAAAGGGGAAAGACGAAGAGAAAGGGAATGAAATTTTCAGGCCCCACTTGTTTAAATCCCCTGGAAGTCATATCAGCCAGAGAGGGAAGGGCTTGCAACAATGGAAGGAGGTGCAACAACAACTGGCTCCCTGCCTTTTTGCCTGCACCTCTGAGATAAGAAGTAGCAATCAGCCATCAGAGCACAGCTCTCTGATATTTGGAGGACAGGGTCCTTTTCCACCCACCCTGGCTCCCATAAGCTGCTCTTAAGCACGTGCACAGTGAACTGCCATGGGGTCGGGGCAGAGGATGGGGTGGAGGGATGGGTAGCTGCTACTGTGCTACGAGTTGAAATTGAACAAAATGTATCACAGTTACTCTCCAAGCTTTCCCGTGGAAGTTGCAAGCCTTCAGTAGACTCCAGAGTTCCAAAATAGTTACATCAGACAGATCCTGCCAGTGCAATTGTTGTCTTGGTGAGGAGACAGAATCCTGGCGATTGCTACTCCACAATCTTCCCAGAAGCTGTGGTCTGTAGTATTTTTCAAAACATATTTTTAATTGTTGCCAAAATGTATTACATAAATACAGTTAGTTTTTGTATATTGAACTTCAATTTAGTGACATTTTAAATTCCTACTAATTTATAGCTTATCTATGAGAGGTTTTGTCTTTTACGAGGTATGTTTAAAGCATTTACAGTAATTGTAATTGCTTACACATTTAGGCTTTACTGTACCATCTTATTTTGCATTTTGAATTTACCTTGCTTCTTCTTTGATTTCTTTTCCCCTCCTTAACTCACTTTTGTTGAGTTAATCATTTTCTTTATTCCTTTTTATTTTTTCTGCTGTTCTCTTTGGTTTCCCAAACTTACGTATTCCAGTTCTTATAACATTTACCTTTCAAGTTTTCACACGTAATCTTAATTTTAGTAAGTCTAGATTTAATCAATGTCTCTAATCTTGCAGGTAACACAAGGACTTCATTCTCCACACTGCCCACCCATATCTTATGTTAGTACTGTTTAAAGTCTACCTTTTTTTATTAAATCTCCATAATTAGGTGTTTTGAATATTACTTTACTTGCATGCTTGTTTACAAAATTCCTCATTCATCATTCTTTTCTGGATTTAATTTCCATCTTTCTGAGGTATATCTTTCAACTGTGGAGTCAGAGTAGTAAATGTTCTTATGCTTTGTAAGTCAGAAATTGTCTTTATTTTATCCTCACTATTAAATAATAATTTATCTGAGCATACTATCCTAGCCTGCACTTTGAAAATATCATTTTGTTGTCTCATGACATGTCTCGTTGCAGATGTAAAGTGTACTGATATTCTACCTCCCTTCTTTGTCAGACATTTAAATTTCTCCCTAGAAGCTTATAAAATTTTCTGTATGCTATTGATATTCTGCACGTCCACAGTTATGTGTCTTATGTGATTTATATTTTTATTTTATTATCTACTCATCATATTCAGGACCTAGTGTGCTCCTTCACTTTAATTCTAGAATATTCTCACCACCTTCACTTTGAATATTGCTTCTTTCTCATTCTTTAGTTTCTCTCCTCCTGGAGCTTGTATTAGACTTGTGTTGACTTTTCCCAATGTGATCTCTAGTCCTCTTAACTTCTTTTATATATTTCCCACCTCTCTCTTTCTGCATTTAATTTTCCATGATGTCCTCAGAGTAATATTCCAATTTACCACTTCTTTGTATCTGTTTGGTCTATTATTCAACCCACTTATTTCTTTTATTTAAATGGCTACAGTTCTAATTTTATAAAGTCTATTGGTTATTTTCAAATACACCTATTTTACACAGTTCTTTACTTGCCCAGTATTTTTTCTATTTCTTTTGGTTATTTGAACATTCTAAATACACTTATGTTAATGTTTCTGATTATCCTACCATTTCTAGCTCTTGGAACCTACGTTCTCCCCTTTGTTGGGTGTTTTAATTCTCTCTGTGGTATTTTGTTATTCAGATGATTTGTACTTTTTGAGTGTGAGCTCATTTTCAGTGGAGGTTATTTTCCATTAGAGTTCTGTAGGAAAGGATACCAATGAGATGGTTGTAGATGCATCTGCCAGAGGTCTACTAATTTCTCTGGTTCCAGAACAGTTTTCCTGTCAATTTCTCAATATTGGGTTCTCTACCACATACATAGTATAAATCCAGACTTTATTTCTGCAATGGCAATAGCCTGGAGTTCTAATTTCTTTCTGGTGATAATTTTCCCTGTGGTCCCAGATATATGGCAAGCTTCATCATCAATTCTCTGAGCCAGTGCACAGTTTTCTTGGAGATATTTTTTTAGTATGCTAGGCAGCACTTTGAGACTGTTGGTTTGGTGCAGGTTGCTCAGATCTGAGGCTGTGGCCTCAACTTCCTGTCCATGGGCCTTAAAACTTCAGCTGCCTAAATCTTTATTGTTTCTTTCACGATCCATCTAAATTTCAGCTCTTGCTCACTGATTTGGCTTTGAATTCCTCTTCATTTCTGACAGCTGAGGATTTCCATTTCTTGATTTTTAACGTGGCCTAGGTATGCACATTTTTATATTTTGTTGATATTTCTGTGTGTTGAAGTGAAAGGGCAGGAAGCTGTTTCATATCAACTCAGTCATATTCATCGTGTCTTTCTAAACACAATATCATCACATTGCCTTTAATGGATACCCATTTGCTTGAAGAATAAAGTCAATCTCCTTAGCTGGCTATTTTAAAAACTCTTCATCCAGGTGGGCTTCTGGCTCCCAAACTTCACCTGCAATCATATCCCTAATTCCTGCATCCCATACTACAACAGTCACAGCCTACATGTCATCCTCCGACATTCCATGAGCATCACATCTTCATTTTAAGAAACCTCATTTAGGGGTGGCATCTAGGCCCAATTTCTATTTCTAATAATGATATTTCATCCAGGCTGTGAATACTTCAAAATCTGTGAATCTTTCATTTCATTAAATGCAAAATGGGGCTTGAAAGCATAGCTGACTACGTCATCCAGGTCACCAATGCTCTAAACTAAACAAAACCCAAACAGGAGAGTGAAAGTGTCCATTCAAAAGGTCAGAAAAGCTCTGTGGAGACAGGAGCAGCTGAGCCAGCTGAAGTAAATGCTGAGTTTCATACTGATGGACCAGGCCCACGTAGACAGCACCTTAGAATTCATTCAGTTCTCAGGCCTTAGCTCTCTGCTCTAAGGGAACATTTGCTGTGCCCTCTTTAGAAAGGGTAGCCTGATAAGAAGATAGCAGTTATATTTTGTGCTTCATTAGAGCAAGGAAATATAGTTCCCTGTGCCCAAAGAAATCCTAGCCACTAATGGGCCAAGACATTGTGAATATAGAGTTAGAATTGCTGGGACATCAGAGAACTGAACGATAAGAAAAAACCACCTTAGGAACCAAAGAAATTGCATTTGTAAGCTTCATTTATATACTACATAGCAAGTAAATCAATAACTTGAAAATGTACAGTGAAGGCCAAAAAGGAGTTGATTGCAATCTTCAAAGAGTCGGCAAAAATAAAAAGTAGCAGTGCAAATTAAACTCATTCAAAAGAGGAAAGACAGTTAGTTCAAACCCAAGAAGATTCAGCTCGGCTAGCAAAAAATCATTATTCCTAGAAGAGATGACAGAGGAAAGTAATAGAATATGTAATGTGAATATGAAAACAAAAAAAACCCACTCAGATGTTTGTTTTGAGAATTTTTTGCTCACAGTATAATTTGTGAGAATGCAGAATGGTATCCTTCAGAAGGTTGATGAATGTAAAATTAGAAGGTCATCACCAAGGTAAATAAAGTTTTAGTAATTAGGACAGGATCTGAAGAAATGAAAAATCACCATCTGAGTCTCCAGTTTGATTCCATTGTCCAAAAGTATAGCCAATTTAACGCAAAAAATCATTCATATTTTATCATTCATTTCTTATTTATTTTTCAATTTGGACTTGTTTACCCATCACCTTTAATTTGCACTTAGATATGCATCCTTTTTACTTGTGGAAATATTGTCACATAACTCATCAAAGACAGCATTCTTTTCAACACACTTTTCCATTCCATACCTTCTCATCACTCTGCTTTCGCACACACACCTCAATCAACTCTCAGGCATCTCTGGGTTGAATGTCTCTGGAATTCTCAAGATGGGAACTCCATCTGATCAGATAACCAGAGATTAATTAAAAGTATTTACCTTATAGAGTTCTCTTCCAGGGCCCTGGGATTGAGTTCAAATCGAGGTTTAATTCAAAACACAAGGACTGGGTTAGTTGACTGGAGGATTAACAGGAATGATGCAGTTTGCCCTGTTCTCTCAGATTAGACACTTTCATTCAGCCAGCATCTCCTCAATATACACCAGCAGTGCATGAGACAATGGCAAGATTGTGTATGTCCAGCACTGCACTGGAAAAGCAACTCAGAGCAACAAGCAGACTGATAGAAGCACCATGAACAAGACTCATGCTCATATTCCCCAAGCACATATTCTCTGTTTAAAAACTGAAAAAAAAAGTTTGCCCAAGAAAAATTCCAACATTTATTCATATGTTTCTCAAAATTTGGTTGTTGTCGTGTTAACCAAATGCAAAGCATCTGAGTGAGCAGCTCCTCCGGCCCCTGCACTCACACAAAGAGAAGAAATTCAGTGTTCAAAGGTACCTCTCGCCCAACTCCCTATGGTGTGCACCCCTACAGAAAGCAGGCCAATTGGCAAGGGGCTCAGAAAGAAAGATCGACTCACTGCCCTGCAGGATCCTGCAACCCATCTGCAGCTTACAATTACAAACTTCCCTGAAGTCTCCCAGCAGCTGATTTAAGGCATATTTGAACAGTGTCACTTCACCTGTCCTCCTGATAAAGATGAGGTACCAGCAGTGAAGAGAAAAAGAAGCGTTGGGCTGAAAACACGATCCAACAACAACAAAAAGCCATATCTGTGTCCATGGCTATATTCTTGTCTGTACCTCTATATTTTTGTTCACATTTGTGTCTATACGTCTATGGAGTTACACATAATAATTTTATGTATATAAAATATTTTTATTTTTATGTCTATATTTTTGTTCATATGTATATCAATATTAAATGAAGTTATCTATAATGATTTTAATTTTATATAAATACACATATATTTGTAAGAATTTCATCAATATCTGTCGTGTGTGTGTGTGTGTGTACAAACTCACCAAGTAAAATCATATCATCCTCATGGTAGTTTCATCAAGATGCAATTGAAGATGTATTTCTTCCATAAAGCAGTGGGATACAAGAAAAACAGATCTATACCAAAAAAAAAACTGATTTAATAGACATCCTATGTGAAATGAGAAAGCAATCTTTCATTGATTTAAAAATGAAGAAAGGAACATTGTAAACAAAGACAGATGTCATAGGTCAGTTTCCCCAAGAAACAGATTCTGAGATCAAAATTTGTCTTCGTGATGTTTACGGAAGAGTGCCCTCGGGAGCAGTACGTCTTAGGGCATGATGGCAGCAGGATAGGGCACAAGGAGGAATTGAAATGATCTTCAGTTTCAAAAGAGACCTCATCTGATCTCAAGGGAAGCTCTGGAGCTGGGATGGCTTTTCAGAGATGCCCCAGATTGACGCACAAGGGCTGGGCCCTTGTGTTGCTGCCTTGCCCAGTCATAGGATGCTGCCCCTAGTGAAGGGGCACAACCTTGGCAAGGGAGGGCAATGCCTGGAGACGGACTCAGCTGTAAGCCATTAGCAGTGACACTCCCGGCATCTGGGGAAATGCAGGCCTTACGCCCAAAGTGGGGGCCCGGGTGGGACACCGCAGCATCACTATGAGACATTCCTGTGATGAGTATCTATCAGATATTCCTTCTAAACTTTATGATTTTCCCTCCTGATAATCTGGTTTCTTAGGTCAGTGAGTCAACTGTAGTCTAGCTTTTCCACATGGAAAAGTGCTGTTGATCACCTTGTAGAGAATTCTGACTGGCATAAAATGCTAGCATTCCTTGTAGAAAGGGCAACAGTTCCTTTATCTGTACAACAGGGACGGTAATAATAGTACCTACCTCATGCGGTGTACAGAATAAATTAAATTATCCATGCAAAGATCATAAAAGAGTACCTGTCACTCCATTATCTATAACCAGCATTATGATTTTTGGAAAGCTCTGTAAACTCATTATCACTTCACAGTTTCTAACACTTACTCAGAATCTGCCTCAGAAACCACTTCAAGGTCAGAGGAGCCTCTTTCCAGGTGGTACCCTTGGTTAACTTCCACGTCACTGATAAGAAAAAATGTAAGTTTCTCCTCTGTTCTTGGTTTTATTATCAGGAGATATGGCTTCAACAGACTATTGAGAGTAGTAGAAAGCGCAGTGTTAGGTCAACTACTCTAAAATCAAAACCCATCATCATTGTCAGATGTCCTCCAACCTTTAATTGCTCGTGTGCATTAATTCTATGCAATAAGTCAAGTCTATCGAATACCTGGGGGCACAATTTGCAGAGAGTTCATCTAGGGAAGTTGCCAGGAGACCACACCATTTAAAAGGAAGATACACTGTGGCTACTTTATTGAAATTTTCATATGGTCACCTTGTGCTACTGGAACAATATCTCCCGGCTAAGTTGATTATGTAGGCAGAAAACTGTGGCGCCTCAATCACTCATTGGTCCATGTGTTGGGGCAGACACTGAACCATTTTCTGCAGGTGTTCCCTGGCCAGCTTCTCTGCTTGTGCAGCAAGAGCAACCACCCACTCAGTGATGATCTTCAGCTTTCATGAGAGGACTCTCACCTTACTCATACCTTCCCTGACTGGAAAAACTCATGGACCTGTCCTTAATCTGCAACCTAATATGTCAATACCCGGAGGCTGCCATGATCTGTATAGTGGTCAAGGGCAGGCTGAACTCAGCCTGAGTTACATCTAGTTCCCCTACTATGTGACTTTGGGTGAGTTACTTATCTTTCAGAGCCTCAAATTCCTAACCTGTAACAGCGGGATAATGACAGTACCTGTGCCTGAGTTGCATGCAGAGTCAATGAGGTAACCTCAGGTAACCGAGTAAAGCATTTTGAACAAGGCGTGGCCACAGTAGGTACTCAGTTTATATTGCTACTATTCTTCTTACTAAGGGAGTCCATCATTCCAAAAAGGTTCAGAAACACTGCTCTGGATACTCTCATTTAAACCCTTCATGGAGTCAGACCATCAGAAAGTTTGAGTTGGACCATGTTCTCTTTGACTTGGCTTTCTCTGAATTATGCCTTAGTATTATACCATTGGCCTTCAATGATGGATGGTACAAGAGGCCAACTGCATGACACCCACTGTTTATCTACGGGCCCTGCCCACCATCATACAGAGTCCTCTATATGAAGTCCCACGGGAGAAATCTCTGCAGACAAGGATGCTGGGAAGCTGCTTAGGTGAAGAGCACATTAGTTTCATTGTCTTAGAGAGCCCAGGCTCCTTGTGATGAATCCCATGGCCACTGAGAAGCTGGGCACCATCTAAGGTCCACCTCCCACAAGGACACGGGACCATGTGGTATGTGTTTCATTGTGTTGAGCCTACCTCTAGTTTATATTTTGTTACCCATGTTTTGTCTTAGGCCCCTGTTCTCTTAGATGCTATTTAATCCTGTTGTAATTGATGTGGTTTTATGAGCCACATCAAAGCCATTGAGGAATAAAGTCATTATACACCTAAACAGAGCAACAAATCCATATAGAATGACTATCTTGTTTCCTATTATGCTATTTGTTCTGTTTTATGGGTGTTCTTCATTCTGTTTAAATGAATTTTGATCTTCTATTGTTGTCAAAATGTAAGAGGCTATGGTGGAGGAGTGGTGGGCTGTAAGCAGATAAAAAAGCAATCAAGAGATTTCTAAGACGCCCGGTGGTGATAGTTTTCAAAGCAAACAAAATTGCTCCCAGAAAAATATTATACAGGCAAAGAAAAAGAAATCACTTTAAAATTTATCTTGTTTATATCTTAGAAAGGCATTTCTTGTAGGACTAACTTAGTCTTAATTCTTAGTCTAAAAGAACTCTACCCTTTTTGCTGTCCTTTAAATATAAAATTTTCTCTACATTTTAAATCTGACATTCCAAATAGAGTGATTCTCAGGGTTTTTTTATTAGAGCAGAGAATGGAAGCTGCTAGGTTTCCTTAAACAGACATTTCTATTTCATACATAAGCCCGGTGGCCTGGAGTACAAGAGTGAGTCTTAACAGATCCAATAAAAATTCTGGAGGAAGTTTCTTGGCTTCCCTCAGAAAATCAGAAATTAATTAGTAGATCCTAATTCTTTAGAAGAATATGCTAAGGGCAGCTGTTTCCTCTCTTTCTTAATAATCTTGTGGTAGCAGAAGCATTTTGCCTTCCTCAGACTTTCTGTAGAGAGACAGCCTGCTTTGTAGTGTCCAAAGATCAGGAGAAAATTGGAAGAAATAGCCTGAAAAATTGTAAAACACATAGCAATTCCCATAGCAATAGCTCACATCTGTTGTACTTCAGAGTTTGGAAGTGCTTTCATAAACATTATCTTACATAATCTTAATAAAAGCTCTGATGACAAAGTTGAAGCTCCTTTGCTTAATTACAAGGCTGTTATGGGTTGAGCAGTTTCCCCAAAAATTCCTTTGTTGAAATCCTAACCCCCAGTACCTCAGAATGTGACCTTGTTTGGAGATAGGGTCTTTTCAGACGTAATTGTTATAATGGTGTCATTAGAGTGGGCCCTAAACCAATATGACTGATGTCCTTACAAAAAGGGGGAATTTGGAGACAGAGAAGTACACGAAGAGAACGCCATGTGAAGATGAAGACAGAGATCAGAGTGATGCTTCTAAAAGTCAAGGAATGCCAAGGATTGCCAGCAAACCATAAGAAGCTAGGCAATGGGCAGGGCACAGACTCTCCCTCAGAGGCCTCAGAAGGAGCCAACCCTGCCAACATCTTGATGGCAGACTTCTAGCCTCTAGAACTGAGAACACTAAATTTCTGTTGTTTAAGCTGCTCCGTTGGTGGTACTTTGTTAAGGCAGCCCTAGCAAACTTATACAAAGGGTCTTCATGATCTGCCCTTCTTTTCTCTCTGGCATCATCTCCCATCTCTCCTTCTAATGGAGTCTACACTTTAGCCAAACTGAACATCTTAGTCAGGACTCTGTCTGCAAAGAACCTGCTAGCTATTGTCATGATGTTAATCGACAGAAGGAGAGTGCCTTGCCCAGCGGGGATCATTACACATTTCAGAATATTTGCGGAGACACAATGCACCCTTTCTGTCTTGTTTCACAAGATACACAACAAATGCTAGAGAGCCTACAGTCACTCCACCATTAACTTTTCTGCTTGGTTCCTAGCAGAAAATTGCCAGACTCAATTGATCACCTATGTCTTCAGCTCCAACAACTTGGGATACATCTTTTTTAAAACACCCTGAAGTGGCATGGAGTAGTCAGAGGGTGGACTGCTCCAGCTCACGGATGGAGGTGGTGGAGGATAGGAACACAGCGTGTAGCTCCTACAAATGGTGCTTTGCCAGATGTTCTGTGACACTCCTTCCATCCCGAGGTGAGGTCTCTGTCCTCCTGTTGAGTTTATATGTGTGCTGGGACCATCTGACCAACAGAATACAGAAGGCTAGTTTCAGGCCAGCCCTTAAGAGACTGGCCATCTCCTCTTCTTGTCTACTGTTTTCTTTCCACACCCTAATGGATTGTCTTTCACATCACACTCCAGAGAACATTGTTCTAAAGGAAGAGGCAAAACAAGAAAAAAAAAAAAAGTCCCTTTATGAGCACCCAGTTTAACTTGTGGATGAAGAATTGGATTCCTAACCTCCCAGAATGCTGTAGGTGGCAGTGACTCTAATGGGCTTCTTGCATCTCACTCCTCTGAGTTTAAATTTCCTTCTACGGTTCAAGAGAACAAGCAGCTGTTTTAAACACAGATGCTATTTTCTGCGCAGACCAATGGCCATCTCTACCCTAACCTAGACTAACAGAATCATGAGTTTTGGAGTCAGGCATATGTTTGGAACCAGACATACTTGCTAACTGTGTGGCCTTGAGCAAGTTGCTTAATCTCTCAGAAATTCAGTTTCCTTCTTCTGAAATAGAGATAACAGTATCTTATCGTCCAGGGTGGTTGTGAATAGTAAATGGATAACGAATATAAAGTGCCCAGTGCCACCAGGCATAGGAGTATTCAATAAAGAACCCCCATCATTGTCCGGGGAGACAGAGTCCTTCCCTCTCAATCCCTCAGGCCTCGTAATATCTGTACATCTACTCAGGCCCCTCATGGGGAAGGGTGATATGGCTGGAACATTCTAGACATACATGATAGCATGCTCAATATTTGTATTAAAATATACATTTTACACAGTGCTTAAGACATTGTACCCAAAGCACTCTGCTCCTCTGAAGAAGGGCTCCTGTGTAGAATCCTGTGGGTGCGCCATTTTGTAATCCCATGGGCATGTGGATGACAGTGGAGACTGTGGAGCTGCTCCATCCTCCAGGATATCCCGGAGAATGTGAAAGACACACAGCAGGCAGCTTCTGAGGAAGGTAACGTGGGTGTTACCACCTCCATCACACAAATGGAGAAGCTGAGGTTTAGAGAGGTGAAACGCTCTTCCTGACACACCACTGTGTCCCTTAGGAACCTAAGCTAAAATCTCTGTGCAGCACGTAACAAGATGGAGATCACTTCATATTCCAGATTTCCTTTGGAAAATATCTGTGTAAGCACCATGGGTAGAAGCTGAGACCTGCAAGAGGACTAGTGAGGGGGCAGGGGAGGCATCCGCTTCTTCAGTAAGAGGGGGTGGGGGAGGGAAGAGAGCAGGAGAGAGGGAGGAAGAGCCAGAGATACATCAGAGGGAAGTCACTTCTTGAGTGAGCCCTCCCCACAGCTCCCCAAATAGTCAATGAAGACTACTGAAATCAGGAAACGTCATCAGTGTGGCTTTTCTGGTAAAAACCCGTTGGGGAAGAGGCTGTGTTCAGCACCGGGGTGGGCCAGGTGGAGCAGAAGCTGCTGCACAGACCGGGGAGCACTGAGGCTGAAGGTTCCCTGAGGAAGGAAGCTCCAGGGCCTCCCAGCTCTCCCACAAAGGACTTTGAGGGGTCATAAACTGGGAAACTGAGTCAGGCCAAGTGGAAGCAGCTCTTCAAAGACTAAGAGGCCCCCCTGACATTGTTACAAGTGTTAAAACCAAGCGATATTCAAGTGACCCCTGGCAGTCACATAAAAGAATCTATCTTTATATTTTTATCACCAAAAGAGACACAACCATATACGTTAAAACCAGCATACATTTTCCAGGGCATTTTTAGGTTAAGG
Organism: Equus quagga; assembly: GCF_021613505.1. NCBI lineage: Eukaryota > Metazoa > Chordata > Mammalia > Perissodactyla > Equidae > Equus > Equus quagga. Next base: position 11,329,839 of record NC_060278.1, read on the forward strand.
TAAGGAAGTACGCATTTATTTTGTTTAATCAGTTTTATAAGTCTGGTTTCTTCTACATCGGACAAATCATATATTCCATGTTTATTTCAGGAAACCTAAAATTTTGTTCTGAAATTTGACAGAACGAAAACCAAAGCATGCATCATATATGAAATGACTCACAGTTGTTAACAAAAATCAAATCCCCCCTAAAAGAGAGAACCGCAATTTTGTCAGTTAAATAAAAACATGAGCAACAGCCTTTTCTGCCTTTGTAAGCAAAAGCCTGAGGAAAAATGTGTCCTTTCGTGAAAACCTGAGCTTTGCTTGATCCCTTATAATGAGAAGGAGGTAGAAAGCAGAACCAACTGGGTCAGCTTCCTTACGACTCAACTTACCCACAAGGCAAGTTACTGTAGGAAAGATTTTTACCTCCCGAATCATTCATTTCATATATGTTAGGATATTCTCAAAAATATTTAAGTACTGTCTGATCAGTGACCATGGCCATCAGCGAGAAATAAGCACCTCAGAAGAACTGGACAATGAGGAAGCATCCACTTAAAAAACAACCTCCCAAACAGGTGGGAAGAAATGATGCATTTCTCTCTGCACTTTGGTCTACAAATAAATGGCTTAAAGGCAAGTTGGGAAGTAAAGTTCAAGAAGCTCTAGAAATTCTATGATTTTACATTATCAAAGGATTTTTTTTTAATGGAAGGCTATTTAAAAGTCCAATAATTTCCTCTTATAAGCATTTGCTTACTTTTAAAAGCAATGATTTTATAATAATAGCCAAAATGCCTTTGATGAATGACTGTTACAATTAATTTCACCTTATTTGAACCATGGGGGGGAAAGGTCAAAATGAAATCATCTCCTTTGCTTTTAAGTGCTTTTACTGACAGAGCCTAAATTACCTCTGGGGGCTTTGAGCCCACAGCTCGCACGTCTGTGGCATTTGTGTCGTGTTTGACTGCAGCTCGCCTATGCCGGAGGTTAGAAGGCAGCAGTGCTCCAGCACCAAGCAGAGCAAAGCAGCAGGCACTTCTGCACGAGACACTTTCTATGCAAAACTGTGCATGGTTAGGAACTAGCGGCATGTGTCAGGCAGTGGCTTGCTAGCCAAGGCACTGCTTCCATGCCAAAGATTATGCTCAGTAAAAGTGCATTTAATAGCACTAAACCTTCACCAAATGACTGAATACTCTCCTGGAAGTGGTGCCAACTGTCCAGGAAGAAAACAGCACTACAGTTGGAAGAAGAGGTGGGAAAGGCAGAGGAAGGCGCAAACAGGAATGTGGCTTCTGGCTCATATAGACATCTAATCCTCAGCCAGGGAGTCATTAGCACCATGGAGTAACCGAGTGAGCAAAGAGCCAAACAGATAGTGGACACATGCTATGTGAGGACGGCCTAGGAACTCCAGGTGATGCCAATGCCTGAGTCGGACACCTTGTGAGCTGCTTTTCCATGAGTGGAAATGGGCTCCCTGGGCCAGCCATGCTCACTTGTGAGGTCCTCCTTGTGACCACAGTACGAATAGAGTTAGAAGTCTCATTCTGGTGGTGGAATATGCAGAATGATGGGAATAAAATGCACACATTACTAACAAATGGAAGAGAACTCTGCAAGAAACTTTACTCATTTCTTCCCGGCCATGATCGGAAGCTTCAGTGACCTGGCATGCTTACTGTCATCCCTTCTCCCACATGGGAAGTGGTGGTTTCCGGACAATCACTTAACCCATTGGTCTAGCAATCTGTGAGGCACCAGGAAATGTGGCTAAAGAATACCCACCAGCTCCATTTCAGCCTAACACTGGCTCACAGAAAAGGAAAGCAAACTATTCTTAGGGATATGCAATTCTGTGGAACAGAGACGTTAAAAGGCCATAGAAGCTTACAATTTTTACTCACATCCGTTCTCACTTTAATACGAAAACAGTAAGAACAGAATAATATTTTAGTAGTAATGACATTCAGGCAACATCCACTTGAAAAAAGCTAACATAGGAAAGCTTACTCTAAGAAAACTAAATTAATACTATGTTTTTCAAGGTTCAGAACAATACATTCTTCATTTTGCAAAAGGATTCTCTGTAATTCTCCTTAAATAATCAACTCCTGTAGGCATCTAAAGCATTGCTTGGCTCTGAAAGTATGATTTACCTGCCATCCTTTGGAATAGCTGTGGCAGAAAGAGAAAAGGTTTGCCTTTTTCTAATCCTGTTGGACAGGTTAAATGTTTGTTTTGCCCTCTATTGTCCTAGTTTGCAAAGATAAAACATATCACAAAATGATCACCCAGAAGAGAGGGTTTGTATTTAATTAATTTCTGGGGTGCTCACCACTTTTAGAGATGAAGGTCATGAAACCATTTATAGATATCAATATTTTTCCGGACAGAATGTGGTACAAATGGAGCTCAAATTGCCAAAAAAAAAAAAAAAAAAAGGAAAATCTTTCAATAGGTTTCCTGAATATAAAATTGGAAATATAAATTATCCTGCATCGGGGCCTAGATGACACTGTCTGGATAATGGAGAGAAAAGATCAGTTCTTATTTGTTAGAAGCATAATACAACATCACTGTATTTCTCACTCCCAATGCAAATGCTCACCTTTGATAATATCATTGCCATCTAGTTGCATCCAGCAGTTGCTTTGTAAAATTCAAGAACTAATATATATTTTTCAATATTTTAGGTGGTATAATTTTACTCCATCAGAGGCAATTGCCAGAAATTAGTATAGTGTATCACATGAACATAAATGCAAGGTAAAATTATTTTTTATTTAGTGTTTTCTTTTCATTTTCTCTTATTCAAAAATGGTACTCAAACGATAAAACAATATTCATAAAAATAATTGGAGAAATTTGAGAAGGGACTGGGTATTTGATGATGTTAAGGAATTTAAATTTTGGTTAGGTGTGATAATGGTATTGTGGTTATATTTCCATCAAAAGAGTCCTTACTCTCTAGTGATACATTCCTAAGAATTTAAGAATGAAACGATAAGATTTCTGACATGTGTTTCAAAATAACCCAGTGCAGTGGGGCAGGAGGGAAGTGAGTAGGGATTCAGGTGAAACAAGACTGATCCCAGCCCAGTGGAGTGATGTCAGCAAGATGAGAGTATAGAAATTTCTAGCTCTTGTCCCCTACCAGAAACACCAATTTGAACAACTATCCATGCACAGAAGTACCTCCACAAAAGTTTAGTATTCCAGATGAGGGACTATGGCATCTGGGTGGAGCACAGAAATAAGAAAAGATGCATTGAAGTGGTTAGAAAAGACAGGTTCACATTTTTCCCATCATCCTTTCCCCAAACCCAGGCAGCTCAGCGAGGATAGAGACATCATCCCCACAGGGAAAGGAGACTGAAGAGAGCACCTGACTTCAGTGCAGACCCCAGCACTAGGCCCACACCAGCTCCAGGCAAACTCTCACAACCCAGGCTCCAGCCCCCCACACCCCAGCACCAGGCTGGCATCCATGGACCTAGCCTCCAGACCAGCTCCTGTGAACCCAGGCTCCCAGCCTGCCACAGCACCAGGCCAGACCCTGCAGCCCCAGGTTCCAGGCAGGTTCCCAGCCTATCCCAGTGGCAGGCTAGCTCCCATGGACATAGCCTCTAGACTGGCTCCTGCATGCCCAGTCTTCAGACTGGCCTCCATGGCCCTAGCATGCAGGTTGGTTCCTGCAGACCCAGGTTCCTGGGCCACCCCAGCACTGGGCTAGCCCCCTTGGATCCAGGATTTAGGTCTGCCCACACAAGTCCAGGCCAGTACTCATAGACTCAAGCACCAGAGGTACTCCAGAGAACCCAGGCTCCAGACCTGCCTCTGTTGACCTAGGCACCAGGCCTGCCCCCTTGCTGGCCCAGGCACCAGACCTGCCTAGCTGAAGACTCTAGCCACAAACCTGCCCACAGATGACATCAGACACCCACCCAGAATCTCTGGATGGGCTGACTAGTGAGGGTTTTCACTACCAAAGCCAGTCTGTAACAAATGGAAGAGGTGCCTGCTTCCTTAAATGAGCAGAAACTCACACATGGCCCTAAGTCTCATGAATAATTAAGGAAACATGATACCACGAAAGGAATCTAATAAAGCTCCAATGACTGACTCTAAAGAAATGGAGATCTCTGAATTGTCTGACAAGGAATTCAGAATAATCCTCTTAAAGAAACTGAGGGAGCTACAAGAAAATTCAGATAGACAACTAAAAGAATTTAGGAAAACAATGCATGAACAAAATGAGAAGTTCAACAAACAAATATAAACCATTAAAAAAAAAAATGAACAGAAATCCTAGAGGTTAAGAACACAGTAACTGAACTGAAGAATTCCACAGAGAGCTTCAAAAGGAGACTTGATCAAGCAGAAAGAATTAGTGAAGTAGAAGATGGGTCATTTGAAATCATCCAGTCAGATGAGCAAAAAGAAAAAAGAATGAAAAAGAATAAAGAAAGCCTACATAAATTATGGGATATTATTAAGAAAGCCTACACATTATTGGAGTTCCAGAAGGAGAAGAGAGGGAGAAAGGGGCAGAAAACTTATTTAAAGAAACAATAGCTGAGAACTTCCCAAGTCTGGGGAGAGATTTGGACATCCAAGGTCATGAAGTTAACTGGTCACCCCAGAATGTCAATCCAAAACAATCCTCTCAAACACATTATAACATAACTACCTAAATTTCAAGACAGAGAGAATTTTTAAAACAGCAAGAGAAAAACAATTCCTCAAATATACAGGAACCATCATAAGGCTATCAGCAGATTTCTCAGCAGAATTTGTAGGCCAGGAGAGAATGGAATGATATATTCAAAGTGCTGAAAGAAAATAACTGCCAACCAACAATACTTTATCTGGCAAAACTGTCCTTCAGAATTGAAGGAGAGATAAAGAGTTTTCCAGACAAGTAAAGGCTTCCTAGACCTGACTTACAGGAAATGTTAAAGGGAGTTCTTCAAGCTGAAATGAAAGGACACTAATTAGTAACATGAAAATATAAAATATGCTGTTAAAAGAAAGTATATAGTCAAATTCAGAACACTCTAATACTGTAAGATGGTCGTATGTCAATTACTTAACTCTAGCATAAAGATCAAAAGACAAAAGTAGTAAAAATAACTATAGCTACAATAATTTATTAATAGATACATACTATAAAAAGAGGTAAATTGTGACATCAAAAACAAAATGTGGGAGGCAGAATAAAAGGGTAGAGTTTTTGTATATGATCAAAGTTAAGCTGTTATCAGTGTAAAACAAATTTCAATATCTATAAGATGTTTTATGTAAGCCCCATGGTAACCACAGAGCAAAAACAGATCTGAAGGGAGATATAGACAACAATATGACAACAGTAAGGGACTTTCAATACCCTACTTTCAACAATGGGCAAAGCATCCAGACAGAAAATCAATAAGGAAACATTGGACTTGAACTATACTTGAGACCAAATCGACACAACAGACACATATACAGCCTTCTATCCAACAGCAGCAGAATACACCTTCTTCTCAAATGCACACAAAACATCCTCCAGGATAGATCATATATCAGGTCACAAAACAAGCATTAGCAAATTTAAGAAGATTGAAATCATATTAAGTCTCTTTTCCAACCACAATGGTATGTGGTCAATACCATTCTCAATAAGAGGAGGAAAACTGGAAAATTCACAAACATATGGAGATTAAATAAAACACTCTTGAACACCAATGGGTCAAAGAAGAAACAAAAGGAAAATTTCAAAATCTTGAAATAAATGAAAATGGAAAAGACATCATACCAAAAATTATGGGGTGCAGGGAAAGCAGTTGTAGGAAGAAAATTTATAGTGATAAATGCCTACATTAAGAAAAAACAAAAATCTCAAACAACTTTACAATTCAAGGAACTAGAAAAAGAAGAACAAACTAAGCCCAAAGTTAGCATCATGAAGTAAATAACAAAGATCAGAATAGAAATAAAGGAAATAGAGACCAGAAAAACAATAAAAACGATTAACAAAACTAAGAGCTGGTTTATTGAAAAGATAGACAATAGACAAACTTTTAGCTAGACTAAGAACAAAGGACATACTCAAATAAATCAATTCAGAAATTAAAGAGAAGACATTGCAACTGATGCCACAGAAACATAAAGGATCATAAGAGACTACTATGAACAACTACATGCCAAAGTATTGGATAATCTAAAAGAAATAGATAAATTCCTAGAAACATACAAGCTATCAAGACTGAATCATGAAGAAATAGAAAGTCTGAAAAGACCAATGAGTAAGGAGATTGAATCAGTAATCAAAACTTCCCAACAAAAGAAAAGCCTAGGTCCAGATAGCTTCACAGGTGAATTCTACCAAATATTTAAAGAAGAATTAATACCAATTCTCCTCCAACTCTTTCAAAGATCTTAAGAGAAGGGAACATTCTCAAACTCATTTTACAAGGCCAACATTACCCTGATACCAAAGCTAGATAAGGACACTACAAGAAAAGAAAACTATAGGCCAACATCCTTAATGAATACAGATGCGAAAATTCTCAAAAAAAAAAAAAATACTAGTAAAAACCAATTCAATAGCACATTAAAAGAATCATATACCATGATCAAGTGATAGAATACAAGGATGGTTCAACATATGCAAACCAATCAATGTGATTTACCACATTAATAGAATGAAAGATAGATATCGTGATTGTGTCAACAATCCCAAGGACAAAAACACTAACTCAAAAAGATACCTGCAACCCTGTGTTCATCACAGCATTATTTACAATAGCCAAGACATGGAAGCAACCCAAGTGTCTATGGACAGATGAATGGATAAAGAAAATGTGGATATACACAATGGAATACTATTCAGCCATAAAAAAGAAGGAAATTCTGCCCTTTGCGACAACATGGATAGAACTTGAGGGTATTATGTTAATGGAAATAAGTCAAACAGAGAAGGACAAACACTGTATGATCTCACTTATATGTGGAATTTTAAAAAGCCGAACTCACAGAAAGAGAGAGTAGAGTTCTGGTTGCCAGGGGCTAAGGGATGGGGAAAATGGGGAGATGTTAGTCAAAAGCTACAAACTTCCAGTTATAAGATGAGTAAGTTCTGGGGAACCAATATACAGCATGGTGACTATAGTTTACAATACTGTATTAAATACTTGAAGTTTGCTAAGAAAGTAAATCATAAATGTTCTCACCACACACACACAAATGGTAATTATGTGATGTGATGGAGGTGTTAACTAACCTTATTATGGTAATCATTTCGCAATACATACATGTATCAAATCATCACGTTGTACACCTTAAACTCACACAATGTTATCCGTCAATTGTACCTCAAGAAAGCTGGGAAAAAAAGAATAAAACATTAAAAAATAACTGGCTGTGTATTGTTAATCGTTGAGGCTGAATGATAGGTACAAATAGGCATAGCTCTATTCTCTCTATTTTTGTATATGTTTGAAATTTTTCATGATGCAAAGTTTTTAAAAGCAGCATTCAAAGATTTGATCATTATTATAAGCAGAAGTCGTAATATTATTAGGTTAAGGATGTCTACGTCAATAAACTGAATTAACAAGACTCTTGAAAGAAAGCTATGCATGGAGAGATTTACAGATCTCACAAACAGTCCTTTATCCCTCATTTTACTTAGTAGTACAATGAGGAAACATCACTTATTCTTTAAAAGTGAGCTATTTTAATCAAAAGAAAATTTCTGCATGGCATTCACTACAAATATCACCAATATGATCACTTATTGACAATTTAAAGAAATACATGCTTCAGCACCTATAACTGAGGTTGGCCATTTCTCAGTAATGGAACTCGGGGTCAGTGCCATTAGGAAAGATTAAAATACCAAATGCAATCTAGAAATTTCTAAAATTCTACCTTACCAGTCACATTATATTTTGGTAGCATTTACTGAGGTCTTATGATGGGCTAGGCACCTTGCTAAGGGCTCTATCCACTTTATCTCATGAATCCTCACCAAGACCCTGTGATGTGGACACTTCTCTTTTTTTTCCCCAGAAGAGAAAAGCAAAGTTCTATTTTATTTCTTTGCCTGACAGTTAATTAAAAAGCAAACTCTAATTTTGTCATCAATATTGTGTTAACAGTGATTGAAACAATAACGAAGCACAATGTAGTTTTCTCAAACTGATAAAGAAAACACCAGGTTTTTAAAAATATGTACTCTTTTCCCAGAAAGGTACTAAGATTCATTTAAAATACATGTTTATATATTACAACATACAAGGCTCATATGACCACTTGGCAAAGATGCTAGGGAATCTTATTTTTTCTCCTGTGGACATTATTGTCATCCCAGTTGTACAGGTGAGAAAATTGAGTCTTAGACAGTTTAAGTAAACTCACCCAGTATCTTTCAGACGTAGAGAGGCTAAGCTGGGATAGGAAGGCAAAAACGTCGGATTCCAGAGCCTACATTCAAAGGAGGTTCTGAACTAAATATCTACAGAAAAAAGAGAAGCTTAGAAACAGCAGTTTTCTGTCATAGGTGATTAGTATACTGTACAATCCCAGATGACTCACACAGTGCTCTGTTTCGGGAATCAAGATACAAAAGTTGAATCACCAAAGATTAAAAGCAAAGGTCACCAAGGCTGGTAAAAATCACAAGCATCTGATGTTCATGACTTCACTACGTCCAGTGTAATAAAAACACACACAAAAACTCAATGAAATAGAAGCCATTCCTCTTTTCACTTATAAACTTATTTGTAATCAGAGGAAGGGAGATAGAGAAAACAAAGTTTTCTCATTTGGTCTCAGAAGGGTTTCTTTAAGAACTAGAGAGATGCAGAAAGAGCTTTGCATTTTATTGGTAGCTGAGAGTTCATTTCCCCACTCCTGTAAAGAAACTTATCAAAAATAGTCCCCTGTGACCTGCAGCTCATCTCTTTCATGCCCCTCAGTTCTAGGGCTCTCTGAAGCCTCAAGTAAAAGGACCTTGAGAATTGGAATAACAAGTCACTCGGCTCCATCTAAAACGTGTCTCTGATTGTTCAGTAATGAAAGAGCATAATTTGGGGGTTTCACGTCATGTCCTTGGTGGTTTCTCCCTGTTCCTGTCCTGCCTCACCTGGCAGAGCTGGCTCACGAGGGCTGCACGCAATAATTAACCATGTTATTGAGTGCTATAAGGAAAATGCTGTCCCTAAAATGTGCACACATAATCACGCTCAATAATTCACATCAAAATCCCATCAGGAAGCGAACCATTTGTCACCTGACCTTTCATTAATTAATTGAAAGCTCCACATGTGAGAAGAGGGAAGTGGAAGCAAAGAAAAATGTCATAATAGACACTTTACAAAAGAATTAGTGGATCCCTACGAGACCTTTGTCGGAAAATTTAGGACTAAATTTCAAGTGTTAAGAGAATGGCACTGGATGGGTGTTTAAAAACCTGAGCTGTAGACAGATCTCCCTCTGGCCTCGGAGGCTGAGTGACCTTGGGCCAGGCCCTTCCTCCATCTGGAACTCAGTGGCTACCTCGGTTCACCGAGGCCTATGAGTTCCTTGAAGAATTCCAGCAAGATACTCCATGTTTCTCCCATCATGCTATCCACAAATGGTGAGGAAAGGGATCTTCCTTTTTCTCAAATAACCAGTTATGTTTAGAAGAGGATTTACCAATGACAAAACACTAAACAACTAACAGACTTTTCACAAATTTCTGTCCTAAAGAATATAGTCCAAAAAGAATTACAGTAGATTAACATCTTTAAAATCATTTGTTTCACCAAACAATTCAGAAAAGAAAGAACATTTAAGGAAGGCTATTTCTGTTTCAGGATTACAACATGTATGTGGCACACTGAACGTGGAACTTGGCAGTGTGATGGATTTTGGTTTGGTTTTCTCACAACTCCTTGCAATATTCTCTCACCTCTGAGCATTCTGTCCAGAACATCATCTCCAACTTTTCCCTTTGATGTACTCTACCTTAAGGGCCAGTCTTCCAGGATCCTTCCTTGACCCTCCAGATTGGGTTAGGTGCCCTCCTGGAAGCTCCTGGAGAAACTTGTGTTTACTACTATCTTTACCTGCGTGGGTCAAATTGTGAGCCCTGCTTGCTTCTCCTGACTCTCCTAGGACACTGTCAGGAAAGTTTCTGTTCTATTACATACCAATATTCAGCCTCGTACCAGACATAGCAGCAGGTAACCAGTAGTTATTCAAAGCTGAATAACATAAATCTCTTAGAATCTCATATACTCTCATTCAATTGTCAAACAAGAGGATTTTCCACTTATCAAACTATATATTTAAATTACCCCAGAGGATCAATGTCATTGGTGAACATTTGGAAATATGAGATAATTCACAAGATCAGGAAATTGGTTTTGTTTTGCTTCTTTGTTTGTTTTTTTGCTGAGGAAGATTCACCCTGAGCTAACATCTGTGCCAACCTTCCTCTATTTTGTATGTGGCACACCGTCATAGCACGGCTGATGCATAGTGAAGGCTGGCGCCCAGGATCTGAACCTGCAAACCCAGGCCACCAAAGCAGAGTGCACCAAACAACCACTATGCCACGGGGCTGGCCCCAAGAAATTGGGTTTTTTTCCCCTTAATATTTAAAAAATATATTGAACTTCCCCTTTTAGTATCTTTTATATGATTGCTTATAATGCAAAAAATTATTCAGACATCTACTTTAAATGAAAAAATGTCCCTAGAAAGAAAACCATCATGCTATTAAACTTTAACATTTTTTAAATGTCTACAAAACAGAAAATATTTTTTCACTTTCTTATTGTCATATTCAACCTCCTCTATCGAGGACCTATGGGCACCCACGAAGGTAGCTGTCATGACCATTAAAGGCTAAGCTTTGATGATTGGAAAATATTCTTTCTCTATATGAATTTAGACTTCCAAGCAGCATAAGCAGAAAGTGCAGTTCCACGTGATGAGGTACAGTCACATTTCAGTGTGCTATCCGGGTTCGCTGTGCCTGCCAATCTTAGCACCTCGGTTGGCCTTTGGCTTACTCTGGTTAAGGAACTTTCAATCCTTCCTAAGAAACAAGGCTATGAAAACTCTGCCACCATCACACTTGGGAGCTGTTTCTTAGTGCCTATGTTTGTTGCACGTAACAAAGTTGGAGTTGCAATAGTTATCTATCACTATTTTGACTAATACTCTTTTGGTTACTTCTGAACATATTTTTAAGCCTTGGGAGAGGTAGAAATGATATTTGATGATTATCATAATAGTAGAAAAGTCAAGATCAGAGAATAATGCATGTCTAAATCATCAGAATCATTAGAATTCCCATCCTCACTGGGAGCCATCAAAACTGAGTTAGTTGGCCAAACTGAATTAATCCCAGTTCCCATTCACTCCTCTCCACTCTTGACTCTACGTGGAATGTTCCCACCCCATCTTCCCATCACCCCAAACCCTTGCCCCTACTCACATTATCCAAACCCTCCCTGCCCTCAGTGCTACGGTCAACTCTTGCTTCTCCCTTCCCTGAGCTTCTCAGCTGGATGGAATTTACTCCTCCTCTGAAGTCCCACAAGAACTTTATCTTACTGCACTTTGCTCATTTATTTATTCACTCAATGGACTTTTACAGAAACCTATTGCCCCAGACGGTTCTCACCACTTGCTTTGCAGTTTTGTGTAAACACATGTTTTAAATGTCATTACTAGAGAGAAAGCTCCTTGGGGTCAAGATTCAGGTCTGATTTATTTTTATATCCCACAAGACATTTTTGGTGTGGACACTGTTAGCTGCCTACCCACCATCAGTTTCCTCCTTTTTCCTCTTTTCCAACAGAATTTCAGTGTTGTTTAGGCATCCCCCTTGCCCATGTAGATCTCAAGAAATGCCTCATATCCTTGTATGTTCCCTTCCTCCACTTCTTTCCTTTTCCATCCTTCCCTCTTTCCCTTCCTCCCTTTTTCCTTTCTTCCAACCTTCCTCCCTCCCCATTCTCCTTCCTCTTTCACTCCTTTCTTCCTTCAAGTTATTCAACAAACATTCATTGAGCTAGGTAATTTCCTGGGTGCTAAGGACAGAAAAAGAAGTTAGGAGAAATGGTCTTATTTTGGGTGGATCTTTGGTCGAGATTTTTCGTGACTCCTCCAAAGTCCCAAAACCTAACTAAGCTCATCTTCCTCATGAGGAAACTGAAACACTGGGATTAAATAACATGTCCCAGTTCAGAAACCAAGCGGTAGAGAGGAGCTAAAAGCCAAGTATATGTATGTACATATACGTTTGCATACACGTATATATGTGTACATATTTTTTAATTTAAATTAAAAACTGAAAAAGAAAAATAGATTAGTATTTCAGGACACTCCTTGGCCTCAAAGAGCCCACAGTCCAGTAGGGGAGACAGACATGCTCCTAATTACAAAACTCTTCAAGTGCCATAACGGGGGTACGTGTAGGCCCAGGGCACAGAGGGGAGGGGCTCCTGATTCTGCTCTGAAACAGCTTCACAGAGCAGGTCACTCTGGAGGTGAGTCCTGACAAGTGAGTTACTCAAATCAACAGGGGAAGGAGGAATATTCCAGGCAAAGCGTCTAGGGCCCATGGGATCTGTGGGAACCCCTGGTTGCAGCTGGAGAGTAGGGCTGTCTAGTGTGTAACTGTGCCGGAGAGAGCCGGGAGAGCGCGGAGAAGTGGTCAGATCACAAAAGGCCTTCATAGCTGACTAAGTAGTTGTTACTTTATCCTCAGATGATAAAAAGCCTCAACGGATTTTAAGTAGGGGATTAATTAGATTTTCATTTTAGAAAGATCAATCTGGTAGCAGTTGGAAGAATACGTCAAAATGGGGCAAGCCCAGAGACAGCAAGAATTGTTAGAAAGGGTCTTTTTGCTTTTAACAGTTCAGGCAAGAAAGGGAGGCAGTGAGAGAGACAAAAAGGAACACGTTTGTGAGTTAAGAGATTGGGTCTTTAAAATTTGGCCACATAAGTAAGGATCACAGCTTCATATTTTTCCTCTTGTAAGTTTTTATTCTTTTACTATTTCTCTGAAATAAATATTTACTATTCACATGAGTGCGCATTAAGTGATTACCTGGGGTGAAGAGACAAGCTATGAAAATCCTAGAGAGCATATCCATATAAAAGGTTGTATTAGAATATTAATATTCAATACACAGTAGAGCTTTTAAAGGAGAAGATAAACATAAAATAGCAGTGTTGACAATTATTCAATACCAAAGGCTCGTCTTAGAACTTGCGGTCAATTTAACTTCTAGTTAAGTATCTATTAGTCACCTGGCCTTGACTGAAAACTTTCACACTGGGTGAGCTTTATGAGATAATGTCCTGAATAAGCAACAGGGATACCATTTATAATGGCTAGCTTAAAGAGGTTCCTATCCTGGTGAAGTGCTGGAGTGGCCATTCTGACGAATTCCAGATGAAGAGAAGAGAAGGAGGAGGAAGGGGAGGTGGAATTTGTGTTTTTGCAGAAGGAGGAGAAACAATGATTTTTTTGTCATAAGCATTTAAACACCAGACAAATGTGGTTTGCGGGCCTACCTCTGTAGGCCGTGAAAGTCTTGGGCGGTGTTTACTAATTCTAGCGATCTTTGATTCAGCTCTTAAAGTACAGGACATTAGACCTGACCTGAGGGAAAGACAAGAGTTATAAAAAGTCATCATATCTTTCTGGTCCAAAAACAGATGTAGATCAGGAAAGTTATGGTATGAAACATTGAATAAAAGTTATTTCTCTATAAGCAGACGTGAATATTAATTGCAGCACTGTTTGTGATGGAAAAAAACTGTGGTCCAAGTTTCTATCAGCTGCAGGATGGATAAATAAATTGTGGGATAGTCATACAATGAAATACCATTTAACAGGTAAACATGAATGAATTTGAGGTTTGTGTATCAAGAGAGACTGAATATACCAACAGACAATGGCCAGACCATATACAAAAACACAACTCAGACCCACAGCCTACAGCCACCTGCCCAGGAAATCAGCCCCTCACCTCCAATAAGCAGCCCAGGAAGCCACTCTGCTCTGAGTCAGACTTGCAGGAAGTCAGACTGCTATCTTTAGTGACAACCCAGGAGGGTACACAATAACTTCTGCAACAACTGGCCCCAAATGGCCAGGACTTGATTAATAACTTCCATAATTTTTGTCCCACTTCCAACTTAGGACCAGGTCTGTGTCCCTAACTAACCCCAGAGGATGCCCCACTTCCAGTTAGCTCACCTCCAGCTTCCCCATGCCAACAGCCTCCAATTAAGGCACGCTTGAAGCCTTCCCTTTCTCTCCACTATAGCTGTAATATTTTACTTGACAACACCATTACAATATCTGAAGCAAATCTCACAAAATGCCAAGTTTTGACAAAGCTGGCTTGTGAGCTCATGGCTGTTACGGTTGTTACAGTTTTTGGTTTTTGCTTGGTAAGATTAGCCTTGAGAAAACATCTGTGCCAATCTTCCTCCTTTTTTTTTAATATGTGGGTCACTGCCACAGTGTGGCTGATGAGTAGTGTAGGTCTATGCCTGGGATCCAAACCTGCGAACCCCAGGCTGCTGAAGCAGAATGCCCTGAACTTAACCACTACACCATGGGGTTGGCCCACATTTTTTCTCTATACTTTTCTATGTGCTTAAATCTTTAATGATAAAGAAATTGTGATGGTAACTCTTCCAATTATGAAATTAAAATGTTTCTTATGCAGCAACTGATGCTTCAACCTGCCACAAATACATCCTTAGTGAAAAATTGGCAGTCAGTGACTTTTTAAGGAGAAGGCAAGTATTTTCTGCAATTTAATTTCCTTTCCATCCTACAAGGATGGCAGCACATTGAGAGCTGCTCTCTTTCTTTCCTTTTCTTGGTTTTCTTATCTCCTTTTAGTGAACGTATGAGTGTGCCTTCACATGAGACTTACATGACCTCCTGTGACTTCATCACTCTGTTCCTCAACCATGTATGTCCCTCATGCATCTTTTTTATTTTTTAAAAAGGGTATATTTCCATTTTCTGAATATAAGGCTAGTATGTTAAATGGAGAAATTTTGGAAATTACAGGATTTGTATAAAAAAAGAAAAAGTACCCATAGTCATACCATTCAATATACATACTAATAATTCCGATGTGTTTGTTCTAGTAATTTTGTCTATACGTCTTAAAATAACAATAGGTCTTTAGATTTTATTAATATCAATATTTTATTGAGATACCAGCCTCAAGTAATATCTATATCCAAATATGCCCCTTACGGTGTATACAATTGTCACCTGGAAGAAGAGCCTGACATAGGAGAATATAATGAATAAATGCATGAAATAAGTGTGTGAATAAAGCAATAATGAGTAGGCACAGGAATATCATCATCTACATCTTCATAGATGAAAATTAAAATATATATATATATTTTATATATATGTATATATATATACACACACATACACCCAATAGTTCCTCGAAGTTCATATAGTGAGCATTGACTAAATTCCTTCAGGAATCAAGATACGAACTACATTGTTACCAGTGTCCTCTGGGGAAGATGCTGCAAGCACGAGATTCATCCTCAGGCTTAGTGTCAGAGACTGCGCTATAAAGCAGACATTATTTGGATTCAAGCTCAGAGGAAACCATGTCATCATCTTCAATGGTCTCTCTTAAGAACCTGGGCACTGATCCAATGTAATTTCTCTACTTAATATTTGATTCCTTTCTGAACACGACCTGCCCTATAATTTTCACAGAAATCATTAGAGTTCTTTACCTGACTCAGTGAAAGTCACTCTGATTCAATGTTACTTTCATAACATTATCTGATATGTCTAAGGGATAATTATGTTTTATAGTTATAGAAATTATAGAAGTTCACAGGGCTACAACATAAAATGCTTTAAATTAAGAATATATAAAATGTGGAGAGACACCGCTGACCATTAGAAAAAAGTCGGTGATGGAAGTGTCTTGCAGTACAAATCAGTGACATCAAAGGAAGAAAATGCAGATTTATCCCATTTAATGCAATACTTATAGACAATTAATCACCCTGAAGTTCCACATGATATGAAATATTAGTATGATCTAAAATGTTGGGTCTATCATAAACTAAGTTTAAAATCTTAAATTAACTCGAGTATTTAGTCTCTTTAGTCAAGATAGCAATTAATGTTGGTCATTCACTTTGTATGAAACATGGATCCACCTTCATACACTACAACACGTGTGTGGCTTGAGGGGAGAGGAGGGATGACGGCCTAGCTGCAGCTCTGACCCCTCCTCCCAGTGCATGCTCCATGCTGCACACTCACACACCTGCCCTGGATGTCTTAGAGACACCTCCAATTTAGGGGACCTGAAACCGAACTTGCTGTCTGTCCCCCACAATCCTCTCTACCTCCCAAACTCCACCAATGGCATCGCCCTCCTGACAGTTTCCCAGACAACAACAAATGAAGTCCTTCTCAACTCCTCCTCTGAGTACTGTTTTTCTAACTCCCCATTTCCCATTCTGTCTGTCCACCCATTAACCTATTAATAATCAACGAAGCTTGTTGATTCTACCTCATATATGTCCCTCACATCCAGATTCTCCTCATTATCCCAGCTTCCCATCCACTGCCTGCTCCACAGCCTTCACTCACTTCCTCGTCATCGTCATCTGTGAGCTAATCAATTTAACAGCGTGTAACTGACTCATTGCCTGAGAGTCTTCCCCAGTTCATGCCTCACTCTGCCCTCGGAGCTGTCTTTGATAAAAATTCATCTCACCATGGAATCTTCTTAAAAACATCTGTTAGCTCCCTATTGCTACTTGGGGTGATATATCAGGATCTTCACCATTTGACTGCAATCTACCTCATCAGCTTTATGTCCTGCATGAAGCTGGTCCCTTACATTTGTAGGGCCTGGGCAAGAGCAGAATTGGAGCCCCATATACTGTATTATGAATAAAAACTTATAAATCAAGCGTATAAACTGGCAAATATGCTCAAGCCTTCGATCTTAACAAATAAAACTGCTTAAGGGACTTGGAGGCAACAGGGGAATTTAGAAGTCTTGGATTCCTCAGTCTTACATGGGAAACAGCAGCACAGGAAGATTCTGGGCCCCCACCCTGCACCCTATCCTCCTTTTCTTCCACTCCTCATTTCCCTCCATGAACAGCCTTATGGGCAGGCTGTGGACACCCCTTGCTGATGTCAGAACTCAATCACATGCCCCTGAAAACACCACCCTTGGTCCCAGCTCAGGGTTAAAGATGCTTACATCTACTGTGCATTCCCACTTTCAAGAGAGCTACCTATGGAAGAGGCCCTTGGAAGTGAGCTTGGGGGCCATCTGAGCAGGACATTCTCGGGTCCCTGGTAACATAGGGGGCATGGGTTCCAGGTTGGCAGGTTACCTTGGCCCCATGGACCTCTTGCCAGAGAAATACTCTCTAAAGCGCAGGACACAGGACAAGGGTGCCTGTCACCCAAGTTGAAGGGCAGTACTGTTCTCCAGCACAACCCACACACCAGCAACGTGGAACGTTTCTTGGTTGCTGGAACATGTCAGGTCCTTTCACCTCTTTGTGTCTGGAGAAGCTGTAGGTGAAGACCTTTCCCAGGGAAATTAGACTCATCTCTGCAGTTCCTTTTTTGTATTCCTAACACTCCTCTTCCCTAGCAGCCTCCAAGACCTTGATTGCTCCCTCCACTTTAAATCGCTCAATTCTACAGCAATGCCTGGTACAAAGTACTCTTGATGACAGCTTAATGAATGAATGAGGAAATTAATGGATGAATCAATTCATTATTTCCCTATCTCTAACCCATCCCTGTTTTTCTCCTCCTCAACTTCCATTCTCATTACTGGATTTCTAAATCCATCAGGGCTTCCAGGAAGAAAAAATAAAATAAAACCCTACTCCATTGATGGGAGTGAAACAGCTTCTTTACAAAAGGACACAGAGGGAAAGGGAACTAGAAACAGTAAATTAGGGCATTAGATCCAAAAGGATGTAGAAATCACAAGGGTGTGTCTCTGTGGTCATGTATAAAGTTAGAGGGCAGCTGCTTGTACACTAGGCATGTGTTCTCCAAGAATTATATTGTCATAACATATAATTGTTAATTATCCCATAGGATTAATTCTAGAATGGGGAAGGATGAAAAGATTGCTTTCATTCTTTTAATTTTTTCTGCAATCTCTCTAATAGTTTGTAGAGTGTCCATTCTAAATTAACAGCATGGCATAGTATGGTGGTAAGTGGCCTTCCACCAAGCATATTATGTTTCTGCATTTACAAAATGGGAGTGGTAACAATACCTCCTACCTACCTCTGAGGGTTAGGGTGTGGAGTAAAAGGGTCTGACAATGACCAGAACAATGTCTCATGAATGTTAGCTAATCTTTTCCTTTTCTTCCTCCTTTCTTTCCCCTTTCCTCTTCTAACCTCCTGCTTATTATTGACCTTCCATTTCAATGAATTGACTTTCAAGCACATTTCCCACATTGGCACTAATACCCAGTTGACTAGTTCTTGTTTACCACTGTTTTAGGGTATAAGAAAGATTTAAATTAGAATAACCATGGATGTTAAGATAATAGCACATTGGTCATTAAAATCATCATCAGAGCTTCTACTGCATGTAAAGAATTTTATGATTCACAGTATACCTAATAAGGATGGTGGCTATATCCATTATCAGGCCAGGTGCGGCATCCAAGTGTCAATGGTGTAAATACTTTACAATTGGCTTTGCCAGCCAGCTTTGAAATTATACAATTTAGATTGGTTTTAAATTCAGTATATTTTATTTTTTCAAATTTTACACGTAAAATGAGCTTCTGCTAATATTTACTAACATTTAAGTCATACTTTTTAAATTCACATGGTTTAAAATTCAAAATATTTGACAGGATCATGTATTTTTAGATGCTTTCTTAAATTTTCAACATTTGGGCTATACTGCCAACTTTGCAGTGTAGAAGTGAAAAAAGATAAATTGCAAAAGAATGGAGAGGATATAAAGGAAGAGAGGAAAGAATGGTGACAGAGACGGGTTAGCCATGGACCACAGCTGTGTCCTCTTCCTCCGGGGAACACAGCTGGACTCCAGTATCAGTTTCCTCACACGTGACTGAATTCTGGCCAAGGAAATATGAGTCAGAAGTGATGTGTGGCACTTCCAAGCCAGGCCCTTAACCACACGCAATCTTTAATGCCCTTTACTCTTTCATGGTAACGTGGAAGCTTTGTATCCAAAATAACACAGCCAAAGATGAAAGAAAGTTGAGTCTCCAAATCTTTGCTTGGAAGGGTGCCACCCACTAATGAGGAGCACACATGATGTGACCGAGAAATAAACTTCTAGCGTTCATGCCTCAAGATTTCAAGTTCATCTGTTGTTCAGTGGCCAGGGTTACCATATATGATACAAACATCACAAAATATCATCAAGAAGCAGCACTACCTTCGATGCATAAATTAAGGCCTGGATTGGATTGACATGATGCAAGGGATTTGGAAGCAAAAACATATACTTTCCTAATTCTTACCCATGCTAAAATTAAAAGTTTGCCTGCATTTCCTAAATCCAAACCTCTGGCACAAGGAAGTAGTTCAAAAGCATGCTGTATGAGGTAAAGAAACAACTAGGCTCTAATATTCACTGCAGAAACTCTACATATTGGGTAATTTATATTAGGAGAGATCTTTATTCAGCCAGAACTACACAGGAGGCAAAGGTACATCTTTGGAAACCATCCCTGAGTAGATCTAACAATGGCATAAGAAATATCATAACCTGGTGGCATCATTACATTAATACCTCAGCTCTTACAAGGTACACTTCTTTAGAATTTCCACGCACTTGAGGACATCAAGTACATCAAGGTGATGAAAGGAGAGAAGTGTTGAGGACAGAAAGAGTGCTGAGTTGATATATGCTAATTTACGTTGTCACATTAATGGAGTATCTCAAACTTGACCTGAAGTAGCTTGAATGTGCAGCAGTAATACTGCCAGTCATAAAAACGTGACTTGTATTCTGTAACCAATACATTCCTTAATTCCATTAGGCTTCCCACTCCATTGAGTTCCATGACATTGGAAAACAGATGGGCTCCTGGGAGCCACCGGAAAACTACAATGGTTAATCTGTGCACAGAAGCTAGTCTTGTGACTCACTTACTTTAGAGAAATTGGGAAGACCTGTGCATCATGGAGATGCTAGAGAACCCAGATTGACTCAGTACTGAATAAGAGGAAAATTACTATCACTCCCTCAAAAAGACAATTGAAAACTAACTTTTCATTTTATTTTTTTAACATAGCTACTAAATTTTTTTTTTTGTGATGAGAACTTTTAAGATCTACTCTTAGAAACTTTTTAGATTGATGCTACGATATAGTAACCTTTTTTCAGAAAATTAACTTTTTAGATCCATGCGACAATATAACTTTCTTCACAGAGTCTTCTCCATCCTTGGAAGCCAATGAGGCAACATTTTGATATTGCTTTTGAAGTGGTATGTCACCAACACCTGCCTTTTCCCCTTCCATCACAACTGAACTCACTGAACTTTACCTGCCTGTGAGTATTGGTGAAAATTGAGCTTAGGTTGAAAAGATCTTTTAAACAACCATAAACAACGTGTAAGTCAACTCAACTCAAACTGAAGCCTAAACAACAGGGATAGTAAGAATCAAGACTCATCCAGTGTGTAACCACTTGAGAGATGAGATTTGCAAATTTTACTACACCCTCTGCCATAGAAGACATGAAAAACACCAAGTGGGGATGGGTTTGAGCACTGTGAGAAAGATGGATACGTGTCCACCATACATCGTTAACGATAGTAGAAACCACACATCAAATTCCCCGTGCATCATGTTAGAATGGTTCTCTCCAGCCTCCCAAAGGTTTCTAATCTTCTCAGAATCAAAATTATCTTCATTTACTTGCCATTGTACCTGGGGAAGAAGAGAAGCATTGATTGATTACCAGTTAATTAGGACTGATTAGCCATTTTGGTCCCTGAAAATATAAATGCCTATAATTAATTTTGAGGTAAAAGGGAGCTGAGTTCTCAGGGCATGCAATGATTACATATGTCAAAGCCAAATGTGCTCTGGTGTTCTGAATAGAGCTTCTTAGACTCTAAGGTCATTAAAGCAAAACCTGTGAGAGAGAGGGGATGAAAGAATAATATAGTGGCCATCAATCCCACTCCTTTGACTAAACACACTTGCTGTCCCACCTTCTTCCCCGTTACTCTAAGTCCTCACTAGGTTTGAAATTCTGTGGGAATGGGGGATGTGCATTGTTCAGTTGAGGACCCTCAGCGCCTGGCAGTGCAAACAGCACACTGTAGGGATCAATGCTCGTTTAACTCTCTGATCTGATTCTGGAGGGTTGTTTGCTGTAGATCTGTGCAGCTCCAGAAGATCCAGGCAAATCCGCATCACCCTCAGCCCTGCCATATGCAAGTTCAGCCCAGGACTGCCCATAGGCAAGTCAATGATCCTTGAATTAATCCATCTCTGAGCTACATGTCCAGGTATTTTCTCAACCCCTCATCTCTTGTGATCACAGTAAAGCTGAGCCACTGGGTTAAAAAATCAAGACTAAGTTTTTCCTATATCCTTAAAATGGCAGCTTATACTTTCCCCATAAAGAGTTTACAAATATACCTTTGTTCCTGAACAGTAAAATTAAAGTACCTTTCAGTAGACAGGAGTAGTCCAACAAACTTCACTGACGGATTCAACAAATATTTGCTGAGAATTTAATATGAGCCTGACACCAGGCTAAGTGGCAAGAACACAACCGTGAACAAAACCAGACATGATTCCTGCCCTCGTGTGGCTTCCAGTCTCATAGGAGAAACAAGCATTAAACAAATAAGGATGGAGAAGAATATGTAATTATAAACAGTAGTAAGCCTTCTGAAATTCAAGAATAGATATAGGGTGTGACAAAATAATAAAATAGAAGCACTTAATTTAGATTGAGGTTCCTGAGGAACGTATTTAGATGAACTGACATGTAAGATGAGCAGGAGTTGGTAGGTGAAGAGCTGGAAGTAAGAAGAAGCACAGATGTCAAGTCCCTGAGATGGGAAAGATCCTGGTGCATCTGAGACTCCGGCTCACCTGGAGCTCTGACTCCCTCCCACCTTTCCCAGCATCTCTGAAATTTGCTCCTTCTTTCATCTCCACCAACCCCTGCATTTTCAGCCTTTTCTTTTCTCCTTTCCTCCCATGTGCACAGAACCTGTCTTCTCCCCTAACCATGCATTGGCATTATACGAGTTACCTGAGGTCCCTACTTGAAATCATCAATGGGTGCTTTTGAAACTTATATGGCTTGATCCATCTAAAGAACTTTGCCCTCCTGACTGCCCCTTCCATTTTGACACTCTCTCCTCTCTTGGATTCAATGACAACGCTCTTTTCTGACTTACCTCTCTAGACACCACTTCTTTGATATGTCCCTTAAATACTGGTGCTCCCATATTCCATCCTCCATACACTTCCCTCCTCATTCATGAAACATTTTTCCCTAGTGACCGCCCCCATTTTAACTTTTAACTACCACCAACATTCTGATGACATCCCAAACAACTCTTTCTCTCCAGAGGAAGAATTCCTGCTGTGTTTCCTCTCGGTTGCTTCACAGCCTCCAGAGTCACTATGTCCAGTGTTGGGGTGGCTGTGTGGAAAGGAATATGCTTCTGTCACTGTCCCTATGCTTCTGCCTCTGACCATACAAGAGATAATGTCCCTGCCCCGCTGTTCCATCCCCTCACTACTTCTTCCCCAAGGGAAAAGTTATGAATCTTATTGGTCAGCTCTTGAAATATCCATTGAGCCCCATTTTAAGAATGGATGGGCTCACTGTTCTTCAGAGAGAGAATTAGGCTTCATCTACTTTGTTGCCACTTTCTAATTCAGAGGTCACTTTTCTCCCAAGTCTTGCTCTTCTAGGATCCTGGCTCCTGGGCAGGGCCTGGCCACGGGGGCAACAAGCCAGCCTACTCCTTCTGGTCTCCTGAATTAGAGGACCCAGTGTCCGCCTCCCAGATTCAGCTGTCTCTGTTGAGAAAGAAAGAAGGAAGCCCCACTTGGGTTCCCAGACTTAAGCCTTAGTTGTGGGCTTCTCTTGGGGCGTAGGATGCTTACATGATTATTACTAAAGCAGTGCTTATGTGTCATTTGAGTTTTTTCCTTACATATACACTTCTGTGTTAGGAAACTATGGAAGGGAGAAGGGCATTAAAATCCCAGCCCCACCCAAATGCCTCCCCAGCCCTTTCTTTCCTCTGTGAATGGCATCTCCCAACTGCCCAACCCAAGTGGTCCTCGCCTCTTCCTTCTCCCTTATCCAGTCCATTACCTTGCCCTTCTGATTCTTTCCTAGTAGAATCATCTCCTCCCCCCACCCTCAGCTGTAATTTTCAGGAAGTACTATGCACACATTCATATCTCTCTGCCATTGCACTCATTGCCCTCTTTGTCCATCTGTTTTTTGGAAATCCTTTCTGACTATCTTCTCTTACCACCTACTACCATGAAAGTTCCTGTGTCTCCCAGCTAATCCATAAGGTCCTTAGGAGGTAGGCCTCTGTATGCCCATCTCTGTTTCTCTTGCACTCAGCACAGGATAGGCCCTAGATAAATGTTTGCTGAACAAATGACTGAAAACAGGCAAGAACGACACGTTGCCAGAGAGGAACTTGAACACAGAGTGGTAACCACAGCTCAGGAGTCAAAGGGCTTCTGAACCTAAATATTTGTTGATTGAACTTCCAGTTAACATTAGGCTTGAAAAAATAAATTATTGCTCTTTGCTGTTAATTGGTACCCAGAGGAAACCATACCATGATAAATTTGATCAAACTATTAAATGTTTGTTTGAATCTCAAGATCCTTCTCATAAATAAAAGCCAGTATTCAAACATTACAAAAGCAAAAATCAATATTTTCTATATTCACTCTATCACACCACTAGTGACAACAACAGGGCATGAAACCACACTTGATTTAGAAGCCATAAAAATCTCTTGGGGAAAGACCCAGTTTTTTTTAGAATACATGATTTTCAACTTGTCATCTGACTCGAATCTCCTACAGAGCAGAAGAACACTCTGAAATTATTACTAATTAAAGAAATTTAACTACTGTCTACCTTCTTATTAGCCAAATGTTCTTCTGTAAGGCACCTTTAAATTCTCCCTTACTGTGATAATTCAATAAAATTAAAATTACTGAGTACCCCTGACAAGACTCAGAAATTTGAAAGTAGTAATGCAGGATCCTACGTTAGGTAGGATAGCAAAGGAATGCTTTTTATTCTGATGTTTAATGCACGTTGCTGGGGGAGGAAACAGGTGACATAGAAGAGAAGGAAAAGGGAAAACAAGAGGAAGAGTTTTCTGTCCAACTGTCCTATAGTCTTTATCATAACTAACATCACAAGGTAACTAACAAGAAAGTTCAACTTAAATGACTTGCCCAACTACATTTTTAAAAAATCAACATTTACGATTTAGTGACTGAATTTAGGTCTAGATCAGCCTTGAATTGGATACTTGTTCAACTCTCTGAACTTTTCTTTATCAACTGGTCAACTGTCTCAACGTAAGTACATGCAGAGCCTTCATCTTACTATCAATCTTTTGACTCATTTTTTTTTCATCCTCCCATGTTGCAAACTTTTTTGTTCCTATTTTTCTTCTTATTATTATTATTGAAAAAGGTAAAAAAATCTTTGGTTGCCAACATAGACATCCTATTGTGACTGCTAGAATTCAATTCCTGTCCCACTGTCAGTTCCCCTCTTTTGCTTTGCTCTTCCTGAATGTTTCCATCTTAGTGCATACTGATGCAAACTTAGAATGTCACAAATTCTTTGTTAACTTCACTTTTAGTCTTATTCAGATGGTATGAGAACTTTATGGACTAGCTTAAATCAATCAGCATTGAGGTGAAAGGAATTGCTTCCATCTGCCTCCTGCATGCACTGTAACGTGCACATCATCACGGCCAGTGATCTTGTCCTTATACCCTTCATGCCTAGTGGGAAAGGGAGCTTGACCCCTAGGGCAACAGAGGATGTTCTTAGCAAGTACATGATGGAATGCACCGTCAGCTCCTCATCTTCTTGATTAGGTTCTTGTATGCACACCAACCTGTCTAGGCCAACTCCTGGAAACATACGTGAAAGCCTGGGCAGTGAAATAAAACTTCTCTAAACGAAAGAAGAGAGAAAAATTTCAGAGTAAAATAAAATTGGCTGGTCTCCTAGCAGGATGTATGCACAATATGAGGGAAATGGGAGAAATGAGCTAAATAATGATATGGTATCAAGTTGCAGGAAACAGTTTTCCTCAGCAAAGTAATGCACTCTTCGTACACACAGTGCAGGTGTGGATATAGAAGCAATCTGAAAATTTTAAAGGATGCATACCATTTTTTTAGGGCAATTCCACAGACAAGAAACTAGAGGCTCACAGAGGTTAAGCACCTTGTTCAAATCCGATAGCCAGAAGATAGAGTTGTGAACCAGCCCAAGGTCTGTCAGACATAATTATCTTCTCTCTATACCATTATCTAATCATTATGTGTGTGGTTGTTGTTTCTGTTATTGCCTTCTACACAATAAAGCTACTTACTCCAAAATCAGACATTCAGAGAAATTGCAACATTCAAAATTAAACACTGATGTACCTCAATATAATAAAACCATTTGTGAAAAACCCACAGCAAACATACTAATGGTGAAAGACAGAAAGCTTTTCTCTAAGATGAGGAACAAGGCAAGGATGCCTGCTTTTGCTACTTCTATTTAACATAGTGCTGGAAGTCCTAGCCAGAGTAATTAGGCAAGAAAAAGAAATAAAAGGCATTCAAAAGAAGCAGAGAGGTGGCAGCATGAGAAGGACTCTACCTGATGATGCTGGCTTTGAAGATAAAGGAACTGGGCCATGAATCAAGGAATACGGACAGCTTAGAAGCTATAAGGCAAAGAAATGGATTTTTCTCTAGGGCCTCCAAAAGGAACACAGCTCTGCAGACAGCTGGATTTTAGTTCAGTGAGACCCATTTCAGACTTCTGACCTCCAGAACCGGATTCTCTCTGCCACAGATGTGTCTGGAAAGGACAGATGGGAAAGAATATTCTTCAGTGACCAAAAGCTGTGCCTACAGACTTGAGAACCCAAAAGTCTAAAGAGGAGTCACTGGCTTTCCCAGCCTCCTTGTAGCTGATCACGTTCCACATACTTGAGAAAACAGGAAAGCATTCCAGGAGACCTCTCTCAGTAGCCTGGTTATTGTTGCTTCCTTCCTTTGACATTGTGCTGTGAGGGTGTGATGTTTGGAGCTGTGGCAGCCACCTTGTCATCCATAAGAAAAAGGCCAGAACGTCACAGAGTGGTTGACCCAGTGCCCTGGGTGTACCAGCTCTGGAACTACCTGTACCTAGACTTCTCACTATGTGTAATAACTAAATGCCTCTGCTATTTCAGTAAGTTCAATTCAATGATGAAAACAAAAGGCATCCAAATTAGAAATAAAATTATCTCTGTTCACAGATGATATGATCTTACATGTAAAAAAAACCTAAATATTACACAAAAAAAACCCTGTTAGAAATAAGAAACAAATTCAGCAAAGTAACAGGATACAAATTCAACAGCAACAAAAAAATCAATTGCATTTCTATATATTTACAATGAACAATCCGAAAAGGAAATTAAGAAAACAATTTCTATTTGCAATAGTAAAAAAAAGAATAAAATACTTAAGAATTAGTTTAAAAAGGAGGTGAAAGACTTGTTCAATGAAAACTACAAAACGTTTCTGAAAGAAATTAAGAAGACATAGACAAATGGAAAGGTGCCATACTAGCCAAAGCAATCTCCAGATTTAATGGGGCCCCTATCAAAATCCCAATGTTGATTTTTATAGAAATAGAAAAATCCATCCCAAAATTCATACGGAATCTCAAGGGACCCCAAATAGCCAAAATAATCCTGAAAGAAGAACAAAACTGGGGGACTCACACTTCCTGATTTCAAAACTTACTACAAAGCCACAGTGATCAAACCAGTGTGGTACTGGCATAAAGATAGACATACAGAGGTCAATGGAATAGAATAGAGACCGTAGAAATAAACCCTCACAAATATGGTCAAAGGATTTTTGACAAGGGTGCCAGGGCCCTTCAACAGAGAAAAGACATTCTTTACAACAAATGGTGTTGGGAAAACTGTGTACTTACATGCAAATAAGTGAAGTTGGACCCTTACCTAATACTATATACAAAAATCAATTTAAAATAGACCCATGACCTAAAGGTAAGACCCAACACTATAAAAAACTTACACTTAAACATAGTTAAGATGGTAAATTTCATGTTATGTATATTTTACTGCAATGAAAAAAATGGAAAAAATGTTAAAAAAAATAAACAAGAATAATCTGAAAATAGACAGCAGTCCTTTCAAAAACAAACACTAAATGCACCATATATTTATCCATCAAACTCATCTTCAGCATTCCCAAGACTGCTTTTCAAAATATCAACCCACATCAATTCCTGTGTATTTATCTATATGTTCTCTCTTTTTTTTAAATCTTATGCTTCTTTAAAGCAGGCCTCAGAATCACATAATAACCAAAGGTAATATAAATGTGTGAATGACTAGAAAGTAAAATGAAACATCACTGCGATGACGCACTGGTTCATAATCGTGAACGACACGAGGCATAGGTGTTTACCTGAGGCCGACAGGAAGCTTTGCTGCACTCATCAGTTCTCAGTCGCTCCATTAGGCTCTCCGTGGTACACGGCACGGCCAAAAGACTTGTTTTGACTATTGACTTTTCTATTTTTTCCTGCTGGTATTGCTACTCCCACAATAACCTATTAAATCTTCTCCCTCGAGGCTTCTATTTTCTGCTTCTCTTCTCTTTTCGTTCCTCATTTCTTTCTGCTTCGCATTCACATAGTCATAAGCATTTCACTCCTCACTAAATGCCATTGGGGAGAAAAGATCATCTACATTCATCTCTTCATTGCACATTTTGTACGTTCTTACCAATAGGATCACAGAAGTATTGAATTCTAGCACTATTAGGGACTTCTGTGATCACTGAAGATGACAGAGGCTAAGAGACTTGGACAAAATTATTATATGGCCAGTTATAAGGCGACTGAATTGAGACTAAACCAGGAGTCTTAATTCCCTGGATCACAGAGAAGATCAGTGGTTAAGAACTGCCATATATACTTAAAAAAATGTTTTTTCAAACCCATAGATTTAGGTTCCTAGAATTTCTTCAGGATTTAATTTCTCTTAGTAAGCTCCAAGGATCTAAGTTATCTTCTCTTTCAAACTTTTTTGTTCCATTTGCTGTACAGCTCTGGAAAGAATCCGGGCCACAGCCAGAGGCAGCTGGGCCTGGCAGAGTGTGTGGGGGTGGTACAGCTGCAGGTCTCTGGATCACGAGTGTCAGCTACGACGGCTACATTGTCTGTGATTTGCCTGGGTGTTTGTATAATGACGATGAAATCCAGTTTGTATTTAATTATTGTTTTGATAATTTGGTGGCTTTAAACCATTTGCCAATGGTATTTTAAAATTCCTTTTCCTTTGATTTTATCCTTTCTTTTAATGCAGCAATTAAATATCACTGACTAAGGCTCACAAATGGAAAAAATTAGCAATGCTCGTTAAAAAAATATTGTAAGAAATGGTACAACGGACCCAACAGCTCCTTCCCTCAGAGGATGCCCAGAGATGAAGGAAACAGGAGAAAGCAAAAAAAGGAGCATTTAGAAATTTAACAAGTTGAGTGTCAGGATTCAAGTGTCCTAAAGAAGCTTGAGGGCAAAATCAGAAAGAGAGGGACACTTTATCTTTGGGACATAGGGGCATCAAGGATGAAAGGGGTAGAAAGAGGTGTGGGAGATGATACAGAGGCAGCAGCCTTGCTAGCTGCCACCTCTGGGCCTCCATCATGCTCCAGTAAAGGTTGTCAGGATCAGAAAATCCAATGAGATTCATCAAAGATCATAACAAGAAAGGAGGGAGAGTCTGTCTGTTAGACTACTTGGAAAAATGCTGGAAGTCTCCTAGGCAGAACATTGAAAGTGTGAGTTGTAGTAAAGCTTCAGTTTAAAGAGACTGTTTATGTGTACCTACGAGCAGTCATCTTGTTTCCCATTAGAACAGAGAAGATTAGGGAGGAGCGAACAGTGAGTTAATGGCTAGGGGAGAATTCACAGACAGGGCACTTTTGAGTTGGGTCTTGTGGGTAAGTAGAAATTTATCAGGAAGACAAGGAGGAGTTAGAATAATTAAGCTGCAAAGGCAGAGTTGAAAGTGACAGTCCGCAAGTTTTTAAATCTATGATTTCCCTTACATTCTAAAAAAAATGGATGTTTTAAAATTTATATTAGATGGGTTGGTAAATCAAAAGCTCTTAATTATTTTTCATTGATCAACTGTTGAGATTAGTTTGCAGTTTGGACATATGGTGTTTTCAATCATTAAAAAAGATTAATTTGCTTATTATGGAATAGATTCTCCTTCTGTTCTCCCTCACCCTTCTAGAAACTGCAAGTCTGGATAACTCTTGCTTCAATCAGTGAGATTCCTGCTCCCAAATGTTTTGAGAGTATATTATAGAGAGTTGGGTCAACTCAGCCACATGCAAGCTGCAAATCTCCAAATCCAGTTCCTAGCTTGCACCCGAAATTACCTAAGATTATTACAGCTACTTCAACCAAGAAACAGGCAGGTAGCTATCTGACTTCTGATTATGTTCACAAGCAAGTGCACAGATGAAGCAGACATAATAGATAAAGCATGTTACAATACAAAACTCTCAGATTATTTCCATTAACAGCTATGAGTTTAGTGGTCATGCTTTTTGGGGTACAATGACCTTCTCATCCTTGTCACTGAGGATTTTATCTTTTCTTTCCATAAAGCTTCTAGGCAATGACCATGGACACTGATTACAACCAGTACCACTGGTCTTAGCCTATTTTTCCTCTATTATTATTTGATTTCTACTTCATTGGCCTCACTGCTTATCAAATCTGGAATCTTTTTTCAACTAGGCACAAAATACTTTCTATAAAGGGGCTACATGGTAGTGCAGTGGTTATGTTTGTACGTTCCGTTCAGTGGCCCAGGGTTCGCTAGTTCGGATCCCAGGTGCAGACCTATGCACTGCTTGTCAAGCCATGCTGTGGCAGGTGTCCCACATATAAAGTAGAGGAGGATGGGCACGGATATTAGCTCAGGGCCAGTCTTCCTCAGTAAAAAAAACAAAGAAGAAGAAAATTTCTATATAAAAATTTGAGCTCCCACAGAAAATAAGAGGCATTAAACCAGAGAATCAATATGCAAAGGATCTATCACTGATTTCAAAGGTCTATAATCCCAAATTCATCAATTGCTATTTGTGTGAACCTGGGTTAGGTACTCAATGTCTTTGTGTCTCAGCTTCCTTCTATGTAAACTGCAGATAATAATACTTTGTAGGGCTCTTGTAGGTTTAAGGCCGTAGCACATGTAGCTTAACACAGGACTGACCCATAGAAGGCACTCAGCAAATGCTTGTTTACGTTGGCTCATGATAGAACTTTTTTTAAAAGCCAACACTCTAAAGACACTGAATAAAATCTAATGCTTAGGATTTAATAAAAGTGTCTCTCCTGTATGCTTACATTCATTAGTAACATGTCATAACTAATAGTTTTGATACAAGAGAAAAAAGATCATTTCAAAATAAATGTAATCAAATATATAGTACCTAAGGGACATAGAGAAAGTGTAATATTGCATGAGCAGTGGAAAATTATATTTATAACACACAATTCTGAGTTAATAAAAATGAAAGTCAATGTTATATGTGGTCATTTTATTTATTTATTTATTTATTTACTATTTATTTTTTAAAGATCAGCACCTCAGCTAACATCTGTTGCCAATCTTCCTTTTTTTTTTCTTCTTCTTCTTCTCCCCAAAGCACCCCCATACATAGTTGTATATTCTAGTTGTAGGTCCCTCTGGTTGTGCTATGTGGGATGCCACCTCAGCATGGCCCGATGAGCAGTGCCATGTCCATCCAAACTGGCAAAACCCAGGGCCGCCAAAGCAGAGTGTGTGAACTTAACCACTCAGCCATGGGGCCGGCCCCTATGTGGTCATTTTAATTGGAGCCTGTATCAAACTCGTTAAAAACAGTCAAATTTGGGGGGCTGGCCCAGTGGCATAGCAGTTAAAAATCACACGCTCTGCTTTGACCACCCAGGGTTTGCAGGTTTGGATCCCAGGTGCGGACCTACACACTGCTCATCAACCCATGCTGTGGTGGCATCCCACAAATAAAAGAGAGGAAGATTGGCATGGATGTTAGCACAGTGACAATCTTCCTCAAGCAAAAAGAGGAAGATTATCAACAGATGTTAGTTCAGGGCCAATCTTCCCAACCAAAATAATAAGTAGTGCAAACTGGTGCAGCCACTATGGAAAGCAGTATAGAGTATCCTCAGAAAATTAAGAATAGATCTACCATATGATCCAGCTATTGCACTGTTGGGTATTTATCCAAAGAACTTGAAAACGCAAAGGCATAAGGATATCTGCTCCCCTATGTTCATCACAGCATTATTCACAATAGCCAAGACTTGGAAGCAACCTAGGTGCCCATCAACGGACGAATGGATAAAGAAGATGTATTTATACACAATGGAATACTACTCAGCCATAAGAATTGATGAAATCCAGCCATTTGTGACAACATGGATGGTCCTTGAGGGTATCATGCTGAGTGAAAGTCAGAGGGAGAAAGTCAAATACCATATGATCTCATTCATAAGTAGAAGATAAAAACAAGGACAAACAAACACATAGCAATAGAGATTGGATTGGTGGTTACCATAGGGGAAGGGGGGGGAGGGCAAAAGGGGTGATTAGGCTCACATGTGAGGGGATGCACTATAATTAGTTTTTGGGTGGTGAACATGATGTAATCTACACAGAATTCGAAATATATGATGATGTACATCCAAAAGCTATCTATTGTTATAATCCAATGTTACTGCAATTAAATAAATAAATAAATAGGTAAATAAAAATTTTTAAAAATAGTCAAATATTGGGGTCAGCCTGGTGGCACAGTGGTTAAGTTTATGGGCTCCACTTCAGTGGCCTGGGATTCACGAGTACAGATCCTGGGCATAGACCTACACACTGCTCATCAAGCCATGCTGTGGTGGCAACCCACATATAAAATAGAGGAAGACTGGCACAGATGTTAGCTCAGGGCCAATCTTTCTCACCAAAAATAAAAAATAAAAAGTCAAATTTTCAGAAACACTTCTTCAGCATTCAATTAACATTTGGATCAAAGCACAATTTTTTTCCCATGCAATTCAAAGCAATAAAATCAACCTACCTTTGGAGCAAACAAATATTTTGTTCAATAACTTCCACTCTAAAAAAAAGCTTGCTTAAGCCCACAGCTAAAGAGTAAATAAAACGTAAATGTCTTAGGAACTGAAAGAAAGAGAGACAAAGTTAATACTATTCTAATTCATTAAATTGCTTCTGACACATAATGCAACACTTCCACCTGCTAATTAATGACATTCTTACATTCCAGGAATTGATGAAAATGTTCACGGTGAAATTTAATCTGTTTCTTTATGAAAACTATTTTGGGTATAACATGAACCACAGGATAATTGAACAATGATAGAAACTGGCATCCAGCTGGATCTATCAAGGGCTCCCAAATACCCACAAACCACCTGTGTCTTCCCTCTCACCTGAGGGTGGATTTTGAGGGACGCAAAATACAGAATCCACTGTCAAAAGCAAAACAAATAATAATGCACTGGACTCATTTTTTGCCTGTACAAAAAATTTTCCAGAAAATTTATTTAAAAAGTAGACACAATAATAAATGTCTCCTGATGTGCCCTCATCTCAACAGTTTTCAAAACCTGAGCCTTAACAGTCTTCTTCCAGGTTCTGTTGCCCATAACTAATCAGAAATATTTTCAAGACACATGATCTGACAAAACGCCCCTGGAGACGTCTCCGGATACAGGAAAGGAAGCCACAAGGTTAGAACTTTGTCTTCACGTTTTTCTGCAACCAGATTTGTTAACCAAGGAAATTATTTTGATTTTCAAGACCATGAGCCAGACTAACAAATTAATTTCATCCATCACAGTGAAATGGAATGAGATTGAATTTTTTTCATACTGAAATTAAGTTCAACGTCACGAGAGAAGAGGTGGAGAAAGGGTGTCCTATTATCCAAAAGAAATTTTAGCTCCTGCAAGGACCTCATGACTCACAATGTGGGGAAGTGAAAACTAGAAGACATTTTCAGCATATATTTCAAATGCTTCAGCACACGGGATGCTCATCAGTTTAAATTATTAAAATCTGGGCGTGGATAAACCTCCCAAACAAGACATCGGCTCCAGTGCACGGGACGCCTCACACAGTGTTGTAGAGAGAGCTCTAATGGCCAACCTTTTACAAGGAAGAAAGAAAAGGGGCGTGCTTGCTCACGAACCACTAAACTTCCAATGTTTCCAAGCTGTAAAAAGTACTTGAATATATTAATGATAATATAAAACAGGACCAGTGCCTTCACCCTGACGAGATGCAGCTAGTGGAACTCTCCTGCATTGACACCATCATTAGTCAGTCACAGCCCATCCTCCAAGTCTAGTCACGAATTAACTCAACAACTATATTGTGGGCCAGACACTGTCCTGGGCAGTGGGGAGTGAACAGTGACACAATTTGAGCACCTGCCATCAAGGAGCATTCTGTCTAGTGAGGGGGACAAACGAGAGAAGTAAACAGGCAAGCACAACATACAGGGACAATTCATGAAAGAAGGAATTGTGGGTGTGAGTACACAGGAGAGGCACCAACGCCATCAGGGAAGGAGGTGATGTAAGTTGGAAAATGAAGAAGTAGTTGGAAGAGAGGAAAGAAAAAGCCTGTTTTCAAGCAACAGAAACAGTCACGAAAGAAAGAATGACCCATTGTTATATTCTCAGGATTGCTGAAAGTTCAGCAGGGCTGTGGGTTAGGGCTGGGCAGAGAGAAGAGTGGCAAGAGATGAAGCAGAAGAGGTCAGCTTGGGTTACATTTTGAAGGCTTGTGTGTGCCATGCCAAAAAGTTTAGACATTTATTAAGGGGAATGTAGAGAAACGGAAGGGTTTTAAGCAAGAGAAGGACATGATCAGATTTTTGTGTTAGAAAGATGACAGTTTGGATATTAAATTGGATGGAGCTCGAAGTAGATACCAGGAAAGCAGTTTAAGAAAGGATTGCAATAACCCAGGCAATAAATGATGGTGGCCAGAAGAAGGCTGTGTGAATGGAGTTGGAGAGAATGAAACAATCATGATATACAAGGAAGGTTATCAAAAAGAAAAAATACAGGCGACAAAGCAAATTTGGAGAGATGTTTGGGAAATGATGTGTTCAATTTACAATAGGTTGAATGTGAGGTCAGTATTAGCCCCTTAGGTACAATGAATCAGTGCGCAGCACTGAAGTCTCTATCTGGATCTCACCAGCTGGTCTGAGTGGACCTAAATGTGGAAGACATCTCTAATGCAAATAATTATTCAAGGGGTAGCAGAAATGGCACAGGGAGAAAGTGGAGAGTTAAGAGAAAAAAGAGCAGAAGATGAAACACTGAGGAACACCGGCATTTTAGAAATGGGCATAGATGGAGAAGATGAGCACACATTGATAAGAATGCATTGATAAGCAGAAGTGGAATCATTATCTGTAAAATGCAGAGGGAATAAAGGGATCACAACCCCAGGTCCTGATTCTGAGAACACAGGCTGTGGCAAACGGGCAAATTCTACCTGCACCCACTCATTCATTCAAGAAGCATTTCTTGAGTACCTGCTAGTGCTTGGGTTGTGCCAGAAACTGGGAAGACTCTTGGTAAACAAATCACATGTGCTTTCTGCTCTCATAGAACCTGCAGTTTTGGAAAAGTGAAAGCCTTGAGATGGAGGAAGCTGTCAGTTAAGACCCAGCGGTAAAGAGAGCTTCCACTGAAGAGGAGGGCAGAGGAAGGGAACCAGTACTCCATAAGGCACAGTGCACAGGTTTTGAGGAAGGGAGTGGTGGAGGCTGGGTTAGAGGAAGGAAGCACAGAGCAGGCTGGGCTGCACAAAAGAGGTAACTTACTCTGGAGGGACTTAGATTTTGAGAAGCAGTTAAGAATGTCAAGGGTGTGCAGCCTAGAGGAACTGGCTAATAGGCTGTTGGGTTTCCAGTGGAATTTGTCCCAATGGGCAGATCCTGATTCATTGGGCTTCTCAGGGAATCCAAGCAGAGGACACAGGAGTAGCTTCTGTGACCTGTTTCTCATTACAAAGGCAGCCTAGGCCTGGTTAGACTGTGGACCCAGGGAATCTGAGCACAGGACAGTGGGAGGCACGAGGATGTATTCCTCAGTGTCTGTTACAGAAATGGCCCCTGGTGCTCAGGAGGAAGCTGGACCTTTTGCAAAGGGACGAGCCAGCTCTAGATCACGCTTCTGAAGGAATCCACTGATCTTGCTTCTCTGTATCCTTCTAACCTTTGTATCTCCTTTGAAGGCTCACCTTCATCATTTCCCCCACTATATGTGAATCTTCCTCTGGGATCTAGACTCAGTTTCTTCCTAACAAGGAATGTGCTCCCTTAATTATCTCAACTGCCATGGTCTTGAGAGTCACCCTATCCTGACTTTTTCTGGCTCAGTCCAAGATGCTCATTTGCAGTTCTGTTGACAGTGTATTTTCATGAACTCGTCTTTGTTGCCTGAACATAAAGACGACAGTCTTTATCTCTTTTCGGAAACCCATCACTCTGCTCATCTTCATAAAGCCCCAGAGAGTCACCCCAGTCACCCAGGGTCAGAAGACTAGGAAATAAAAGATGCACCACTATCTTCACCTGATTTCTTTTTTTTTTTTTTAAGATTGGCACCTGGGCTAACAACTGTTGCCAATCTTATTTTTTATTTTTTTTTTAAGGATTGGCACCTGGGCTAACTACTGTTGCCAATCTTTTTTTTTTTTTTTTTTTT